>NW_025749539.1:0-24145 GCF_021184085.1 Oncorhynchus gorbuscha | reverse complement strand
CAGTCGCCTACTGACTGTCACCCAGTCACCTACTGACTGTCACTGGGTCACCTACTGACTGTCACCCAGTCACCTACCGACTGTCACCTGGTGACCTACTGACTGTCACCTGGTCACCTACTGACTGTCACCAGGTCACCTACTGACTGTCATCAGGTCACCTACTGACTGTTACCCAGTCACCTACCGACTGTCACCTGGTGACCTACTGACTGTCACCCAGTCACCTACTGACTGTCACCCGGTCACCTACTGACTGTCACCCAGTCACCTACTGACTGTCACCAGGTCACCTACTGACTGTCACCTACTGACTGTCACCAGGTCACTTACTGACTGTCACCAGGTCACCTACTGACTGTCACCTAGTCACCTACTGACTGTCACCTACTGACTGTCACCAGGTCACCTACTGGCTGTCACCAGGTCACCTACTGGCTATCACCAGGTCACCTACTGGCTGTCACCAGGTCACCTACTGACTGCCACCTAGTCACCTACTGACTGTCACCCAGTCACCTACTGACTGTCACCAGGTCACCTACTGACTGTCACCAGGTCACTTACTGACTGTCACCTAGTCACCTACTGATTGTCACCTAGTGACTGTCACCTAGTGACTGTCTCCTACTGACTACCACCTAGTCACCTACTGACTGCCACCTAGTCACCTACTGACTGCCACCTAGTCACCTACTAACTGTCACCGAGTCACCTACTGACTGCCACCTACTGACTGTCACCTAGTCACCTACTGATTGTCACCCAGTGACTGTCACCTACCGACTACCACCTAGTCACCTACTGACTGCCACCTAGTCACCTACTGACTGCCACCTAGTCACCTACTAACTGTCACCGAGTCACCTACTGACTGCCACCTACTGACTGTCACCTAGTCACCTACTGATTGTCACCCAGTGACTGTCACCTACCGACTGTCACCTAGTCACCTAGTGACTGTCACCAGATCACCCACTGACTGTCACCAGGTCACCTACTGACTGTCACCTAGTCACCTACTGATTGTCACCCAGTGACTGTCACCTACCGACTGCCACCTAGTCACCTAGTGACTGTCACCAGGTCACCTACTGACTGTCACCAGGTCACCTACTGACTGTCACCCAGTCGCCTACTGACTGTCACCCAGTCACCTACTGACTGTCACTGGGTCACCTACTGACTGTCACTGGGTCACCTACCGACTGTCACCCAGTCGCCTACCGACTGTCACCCAGTCGCCTACTGACTGTCACTGGGTCACCTACTGACTGTCACCCAGTCACCTACCGACTGTCACCTGGTGACCTACTGACTGTCACCTACTGACTGTCACCCGGTCACCTACTGACTGTCACCCAGTCACCTACTGACTGTCACCAGGTCACCTACTGACTGTCACCTACTGACTGTCACCAGGTCACTTACTGACTGTCACCAGGTCACCTACTGACTGTCACCTACTGACTGTCACCTAGTCACCTACTGACTGTCACCAGGTCACTTATTGATTGTCACCTGGTCACCTATTGACTGTCACCTGGTCACCTATTGACTGTCACCTCGTCACCTACTGACTGTCACCTCGTCACCTACTGACTGTCACCTCGTCACCTACTGACTGTCACCTCGTCACCTACTGACTGTCACCTGGTCACCTACTGACTGTCACCTGGTCACCCACTGACTGCCACCTAGTCACCTACTGACTGTCACCTACTGACTGTCACCTCGTCACCTACTGACTGTCACCTAGTCACCTACTGACTGTCACCTGGTCACCTACTGACTGTCACCTGGTCACCTACTGACTGTCACCTGGTCACCTACTGACTGTCACCTGGTCACCTACTGACTGTCACCTGGTCACCTACTGACTGTCACCTGGTCACCCACTGACTGCCACCTGGTCACCCACTGACTGCCACCTAGTCACCCACTGACTGTCACCCACTGACTGCCACCTAGTCACCTACTGACTGCCACCAGGTCACCTACTGACTGTCACCTGGTGACCTACTGACTGTCACTTACTGACTGTCACCCAGTCGCCTACTGACTGTCACCCAGTCACCTACTGACTGTCACTGGGTCACCTACTGACTGTCACCCAGTCACCTACCGACTGTCACCTGGTGACCTACTGACTGTCACCTGGTCACCTACTGACTGTCACCAGGTCACCTACTGACTGTCACCTGGTCACCTACTGACTGTCACCTGGTCACCCACTGACTGCCACCTAGTCACCTACTGACTGTCACCTACTGACTGCCACCTAGTCACCTACTGACTGTCACCCACTGACTGTCACCCACTGACTGCCACCTAGTCACCTACTGACTGCCACCTAGTCACCTACTGACCTACTGACTGTCACCTACTGACTGCCACCTCGTCACCTACTGACTGTCACCAGGTCACCCACTGACTGTCACCCAGTCACCTACTGACTGTCACCCAGTCACCTACTGACTGTCATCAGGTCACCTACTGACTGTTACCCAGTCACCTACCGACTGTCACCTGGTGACCTACTGACTGTCACCTACTGACTGTCACCCAGTCACCTACTGACTGTCACCCGGTCACCTACTGACTGTCACCCAGTCACCTACTGACTGTCACCAGGTCACCTACTGACTGTCACCTACTGACTGTCACCAGGTCACTT
The DNA here is from genome assembly GCF_021184085.1 of Oncorhynchus gorbuscha. Classification (NCBI taxonomy): domain Eukaryota; kingdom Metazoa; phylum Chordata; class Actinopteri; order Salmoniformes; family Salmonidae; genus Oncorhynchus; species Oncorhynchus gorbuscha. Next base: position 21,468 of record NW_025749539.1, on the reverse strand, counting down.
ACTGACTGTCACCAGGTCACCTACTGACTGTCACCTAGTCACCTACTGACTGTCACCTACTGACTGTCACCAGGTCACCTACTGGCTGTCACCAGGTCACCTACTGGCTGTCACCAGGTCACCTACTGACTGCCACCTAGTCACCTACTGACTGTCACCTACTGACTGCCACCTAGTCACCTACTGACTGCCACCTAGTCACCTACTGACTGCCACCTAGTCACCTACTGACTGTCACCCACTGACTGTCACCCACTGACTGCCACCTAGTCACCTACTGACTGCCACCAGGTCACCTACTGACTGTCACCTGGTGACCTACTGACTGTCACCTACTGACTGTCACCCAGTCACCTACTGACTGTCACCAGGTCACCTACTGACTGTCACCCAGTCACCTACTGACTGTCACCAGGTCACTTACTGACTGTCACCAGGTCACCTACTGACTGTCACCTAGTCACCTACTGACTGTCACCTACTGACTGTCACCTGGTCACCTACTGACTGTCACCTGGTCACCTACTGACTGTCACCTGGTCACCTACTGACTGTCACCTGGTCACCTACTGACTGTCACCTGGTCACCCACTGACTGCCACCTAGTCACCTACTGACTGTCACCTACTGACTGTCACCAGGTCACCTACTGACTGTCACCCAGTCACCTACTGACTGTCACCCAGTCACCTACTGACTGTCACCGGGTCACCTACTGACTGTCACTGGGTCACCTACTGACTGTCACCTGGTGACCTACTGACTGTCACCTGGTCACCTACTGACTGTCACCAGGTCACCTACTGACTGTCATCAGGTCACCTACTGACTGTTACCCAGTCACCTACCGACTGTCACCTGGTGACCTACTGACTGTCACCTACTGACTGTCACCCAGTCACCTACTGACTGTCACCCGGTCACCTACTGACTGTCACCCAGTCACCTACTGACTGTCACCAGGTCACCTACTGACTGTCACCTACTGACTGTCACCAGGTCACTTACTGACTGTCACCAGGTCACCTACTGACTGTCACCTAGTCACCTACTGACTGTCACCTACTGACTGTCACCAGGTCACCTACTGGCTGTCACCAGGTCACCTACTGGCTGTCACCAGGTCACCTACTGACTGCCACCTAGTCACCTACTGACTGTCACCCAGTCACCTACTGACTGTCACCAGGTCACCTACTGACTGTCACCAGGTCACTTACTGACTGTCACCTAGTCACCTACTGATTGTCACCTAGTGACTGTCACCTAGTGACTGTCTCCTACTGACTACCACCTAGTCACCTACTGACTGCCACCTAGTCACCTACTGACTGCCACCTAGTCACCTACTAACTGTCACCGAGTCACCTACTGACTGCCACCTACTGACTGTCACCTAGTCACCTACTGATTGTCACCCAGTGACTGTCACCTACCGACTACCACCTAGTCACCTACTGACTGCCACCTAGTCACCTACTGACTGCCACCTAGTCACCTACTAACTGTCACCGAGTCACCTACTGACTGCCACCTACTGACTGTCACCTAGTCACCTACTGATTGTCACCCAGTGACTGTCACCTACCGACTGTCACCTAGTCACCTAGTGACTGTCACCAGATCACCCACTGACTGTCACCAGGTCACCTACTGACTGTCACCTAGTCACCTACTGATTGTCACCCAGTGACTGTCACCTACCGACTGCCACCTAGTCACCTAGTGACTGTCACCAGGTCACCTACTGACTGTCACCAGGTCACCTACTGACTGTCACCCAGTCGCCTACTGACTGTCACCCAGTCACCTACTGACTGTCACTGGGTCACCTACTGACTGTCACCCAGTCACCTACCGACTGTCACCTGGTGACCTACTGACTGTCACCCAGTCGCCTACTGACTGTCACCCAGTCGCCTACTGACTGTCACCCAGTCGCCTACTGACTGTCACTGGGTCACCTACTGACTGTCACCCAGTCACCTACCGACTGTCACCTGGTGACCTACTGACTGTCACCTACTGACTGTCACCCGGTCACCTACTGACTGTCACCCAGTCACCTACTGACTGTCACCAGGTCACCTACTGACTGTCACCTACTGACTGTCACCAGGTCACTTACTGACTGTCACCAGGTCACCTACTGACTGTCACCTAGTCACCTACTGACTGTCACCTACTGACTGTCACCAGGTCACCTACTGGCTGTCACCAGGTCACCTACTGACTGTCACCTGGTCACCTACTGACTGTCACCTGGTCACCTACTGACTGTCACCTGGTCACCTACTGACTGTCACCTGGTCACCTACTGACTGTCACCTGGTCACCTACTGACTGTCACCTGGTCACCCACTGACTGCCACCTAGTCATCTACTGACTGTCACCTACTGACTGCCACCTAGTCACCTACTGACTGCCACCTAGTCACCTACGAACTGTCACCCACTGACTGTCACCCACTGACTGCCACCTAGTCACCTACTGACTGCCACCTAGTCACCTACTGACCTACTGACTGTCACCTACTGACTGCCACCTCGTCACCTACTGACTGTCACCAGGTCACCTACTGACTGTCACCTAGTCACATACTGACTGCCACCTACTGACTGTCACCTAGTCACCTACTGATTGTCACCTAGTGACTGTCTCCTACTGACTACCACCTAGTCACCTACTGACTGCCACCTAGTCACCTACTGACTGCCACCTAGTCACCTACTGACTGTCACCAGGTCACCTACTGACTGTCACCTACCGACTGCCACCTAGTCACCTACTGACTGTCACCAGGTCACCCACTGACTGTCACCAGGTCACCTACTGACTGTCACCTAGTCACCTACTGACTGCCACCTACTGACTGTCACCTAGTCACCTACTGATTGTCACCTAGTGACTGTCACCTAGTGACTGTCTCCTACTGACTACCACCTAGTCACCTACTGACTGCCACCTAGTCACCTACTGACTGCCACCTACTGACTGTCACCTAGTCACCTACTGATTGTCACCTAGTGACTGTCACCTAGTGACTGTCTCCTACTGACTACCACCTAGTCACCTACTGACTGCCACCTAGTCACCTACTGACTGCCACCTAGTCACCTACTGACTGCCACCTAGTCACCTACTAACTGTCACCGAGTCACATACTGACTGCCATCTACTGACTGTCACCTAGTCACCTACTGATTGTCACCCAGTGACTGTCACCTACCGACTGCCACCTAGTCACCTAGTGACTGTCACCAGGTCACCCACTGACTGTCACCAGGTCACCTACTGACTGTCACCTAGTCACCTACTGATTGTCACCCAGTGACTGTCACCTACTGACTGCCACCTAGTCACCTACTGACTGCCACCTAGTCACCCAGTGACTGTCACCAGGTCACCCACTGACTGTCACCAGGTCACCCACGGACTGTCACCAGGTCACCTACTGACTGTCACCAGGTCACCTACTGACTGTCACCCAGTCACCTACTGACTGTCATCAGGTCACCTACTGACTGTTACCCAGTCACCTACCGACTGTCACCTGGTGACCTACTGACTGTCACCTACTGACTGTCACCCAGTCACCTACTGACTGTCACCCGGTCACCTACTGACTGTCACCAGGTCACCTACTGACTGTCACCTACTGACTGTCACCAGGTCACTTACTGACTGTCACCTAGTCACCTACTGACTGTCACCTACTGACTGTCACCAGGTCACCTACTGGCTGTCACCAGGTCACCTACTGACTGCCACCTAGTCACCTACTGACTGTCACCCAGTCACCTACTGACTGTCACCAGGTCACCTACTGACTGTCACCTACTGACTGTCGCCAGGTCACTTACTGACTGTCACCTAGTCACCTACTGACTGTCACCTAGTCACCTACTGACTGTCACCTGGTCACCTACTGACTGTCACCTGGTCACCTACTGACTGTCACCTGGTCACCTACTGACTGTCACCTGGTCACCTACTGACTGTCACCTGGTCACCCACTGACTGCCACCTAGTCACCTACTGACTGTCACCTACTGACTGCCACCTAGTCACCTACTGACTGCCACCTAGTCACCTCATGACTGCCACCTAGTCACCTACTGACTGTCACCCACTGACTGTCACCCACTGACTGCCACCTAGTCACCTACTGACTGCCACCAGGTCACCTACTGACTGTCACCTACTGACTGCCACCTCGTCACCTACTGACTGTCACCAGGTCACCCACTGACTGTCACCAGGTCACCTACTGACTGTCACCTACTGACTGTCACCTAGTCACCTACTGATTGTCACCTAGTGACTGTCTCCTACTGACTACCACCTAGTCACCTACTGACTGCCACCTAGTCACCTACTGACTGCCACCTAGTCACCTACTGACTGCCACCTACTGACTGTCACCTAGTCACCTACTGATTGTCACCTACTGACTGTCACCTAGTGACTGTCTCCTACTGACTACCACCTAGTCACCTACTGACTGCCACCTAGTCACCTACTGACTGCCACCTAGTCACCTACTGACTGCCACCTAGTCACCTACTGACTGTCACCTAGTCACCTACTGACTGCCACCTACTGACTGTCACCTAGTCACCTACTGACTGCCACCAGGTCACCTACTGACTGTCACCTGGTGACCTACTGACTGTCACCTACTGACTGTCACCCAGTCACCTACTGACTGTCACCAGGTCACCTACTGACTGTCACCCAGTCACCTACTGACTGTCACCAGGTCACCTACTGACTGTCACCTAGTCACCTACTGACTGTCACCTACTGACTGTCACCTGGTCACCTACTGACTGTCACCTGGTCACCTACTGACTGTCACCTGGTCACCTACTGACTGTCACCTGGTCACCTACTGACTGTCACCTGGTCACCTACTGACTGCCACCTGGTCACCTACTGACTGTCACCTACTGACTGCCACCTAGTCACCTACTGACTGTCACCCACTGACTGTCACCCACTGACTGCCACCTAGTCACCTACTGACTGCCACCTAGTCACCTACTGACCTACTGACTGTCACCTACTGACTGCCACCTCGTCACCTACTGACTGTCACCAGGTCACCCACTGACTGTCACCCAGTCACCTACTGACTGTCATCAGGTCACCTACTGACTGTTACCCAGTCACCTACCGACTGTCACCTGGTGACCTACTGACTGTCACCTACTGACTGTCACCCAGTCACCTACTGACTGTCACCCGGTCACCTACTGACTGTCACCCAGTCACCTACTGACTGTCACCAGGTCACCTACTGACTGTCACCTACTGACTGTCACCAGGTCACTTACTGACTGTCACCAGGTCACCTACTGACTGTCACCTAGTCACCTACTGACTGTCACCTACTGACTGTCACCAGGTCACCTACTGGCTGTCACCAGGTCACCTACTGGCTGTCACCAGGTCACCTACTGACTGCCACCTAGTCGCCTACTGACTGTCACCCAGTCACCTACTGACTGTCACCAGGTCACCTACTGACTGTCACCTACTGACTGTCACCAGGTCACCTACTGACTGTCACCAGGTCACCTACTGACTGTCACCTACTGACTGTCACCAGGTCACTTACTGACTGTCACCTAGTCACCTACTGATTGTCACCTAGTGACTGTCACCTAGTGACTGTCTCCTACTGACTACCACCTTGTCACCTACTGACTGCCACCTAGTCACCTACTGACTGCCACCTAGTCACCTACTAACTGTCACCGAGTCACCTACTGACTGCCACCTACTGACTGTCACCTAGTCACCTACTGATTGTCACCCAGTGACTGTCACCTACCAACTACCACCTAGTCACCTACTGACTGCCACCTAGTCACCTACTGACTGCCACCTAGTCACCTACTAACTGTCACCGAGTCACCTACTGACTGCCACCTACTGATTGTCACCCAGTGACTGTCACCTACCGACTGTCACCTAGTCACCTAGTGACTGTCACCAGGTCACCCACTGACTGTCACCAGGTCACCTACTGACTGTCACCTAGTCACCTACTGATTGTCACCCAGTGACTGTCACCTACCGACTGCCACCTAGTCACCTACCGACTGCCACCTAGTCACCTAGTGACTGTCACCAGGTCACCTACTGACTGTCACCAGGTCACCTACTGACTGTCACCCAGTCGCCTACTGACTGTCACCCAGTCACCTACTGACTGTCACCCAGTCACCTACTGACTGTCACCCGGTCACCTACCGACTGTCACCCGGTGACCTACTGACTGTCACCTGGTCACCTACTGACTGTCACCAGGTCACCTACTGACTGTCACCTGGTCACCTACTGACTGTCACCTGGTCACCCACTGACTGCCACCTAGTCACCTACTGACTGTCACCTACTGACTGCCACCTAGTCACCTACTGACTGCCACCTAGTCACCTACTGACTGTCACCCACTGACTGTCACCCACTGACTGCCACCTAGTCACCTACTGACTGCCACCTCGTCACCTACTGACCTACTGACTGTCACCTACTGACTGCCACCTCGTCACCTACTGACTGTCACCAGGTCACCCACTGACTGTCACCCAGTCACCTACTGACTGTCACCCAGTCACCTACTGACTGTCATCAGGTCACCTACTGACTGTTACCCAGTCACCTACCGACTGTCACCTGGTGACCTACTGACTGTCACCTACTGACTGTCACCCAGTCACCTACTGACTGTCACCCGGTCACCTACTGACTGTCACCCAGTCACCTACTGACTGTCACCAGGTCACCTACTGACTGTCACCTACTGACTGTCACCAGGTCACTTACTGACTGTCACCAGGTCACCTACTGACTGTCACCTAGTCACCTACTGACTGTCACCTACTGACTGTCACCAGGTCACCTACTGGCTGTCACCTGGTCACCTACTGACTGTCACCTACTGACTGCCACCTAGTCACCTACTGACTGCCACCTAGTCACCTACTGACTGCCACCTAGTCACCTACTGACTGTCACCCACTGACTGTCACCCACTGACTGCCACCTAGTCACCTACTGACTGCCACCAAGTCACCTACTGACTGTCACCTGGTGACCTACTGACTGTCACCTACTGACTGTCACCCAGTCACCTACTGACTGTCACCAGGTCACCTACTGACTGTCACCCAGTCACCTACTGACTGTCACCAGGTCACTTACTGACTGTCACCAGGTCACCTACTGACTGTCACCTAGTCACCTACTGACTGTCACCTACTGACTGTCACCTGGTCACCTACTGACTGTCACCTGGTCACCTACTGACTGTCACCTGGTCACCTACTGACTGTCACCTGGTCACCTACTGACTGTCACCTGGTCACCTACTGACTGTCACCTGGTCACCCACTGACTGCCACCTAGTCACCTACTGACTGTCACCCAGTCGCCTACTGACTGTCACCCAGTCACCTACTGACTGTCACTGGGTCACCTACTGACTGTCACCCAGTCACCTACCGACTGTCACCTGGTGACCTACTGACTGTCACCTGGTCACCTACTGACTGTCACCAGGTCACCTACTGACTGTCATCAGGTCACCTACTGACTGTTACCCAGTCACCTACCGACTGTCACCTGGTGACCTACTGACTGTCACCTACTGACTGTCACCCAGTCACCTACTGACTGTCACCCGGTCACCTACTGACTGTCACCCAGTCACCTACTGACTGTCACCAGGTCACCTACTGACTGTCACCTACTGACTGTCACCAGGTCACCTACTGACTGTCACCAGGTCACCTACTGACTGTCACCTAGTCACCTACTGACTGTCACCTACTGACTGTCACCAGGTCACCTACTGGCTGTCACCAGGTCACCTACTGGCTGTCACCAGGTCACCTACTGACTGCCACCTAGTCACCTACTGACTGTCACCCAGTCACCTACTGACTGTCACCAGGTCACCTACTGACTGTCACCTACTGACTGTCACCAGGTCACTTACTGACTGTCACCTAGTCACCTACTGATTGTCACCTAGTGACTGTCACCTAGTGACTGTCTCCTACTGACTACCACCTAGTCACCTACTGACTGCCACCTAGTCACCTACTGACTGCCACCTAGTCACCTACTAACTGTCACCGAGTCACCTACTGACTGCCACCTACTGACTGTCACCTAGTCACCTACTGATTGTCACCCAGTGACTGTCACCTACCGATTACCACCTAGTCACCTACTGACTGCCACCTAGTCACCTACTGACTGCCACCTAGTCACCTACTAACTGTCACCGAGTCACCTACTGACTGCCACCTACTGACTGTCACCTAGTCACCTACTGATTGTCACCCAGTGACTGTCACCTACCGACTGTCACCTAGTCACCTAGTGACTGTCACCAGATCACCCACTGACTGTCACCAGGTCACCTACTGACTGTCACCTAGTCACCTACTGATTGTCACCCAGTGACTGTCACCTACCGACTGCCACCTAGTCACCTAGTGACTGCCACCTAGTCACCTACTGACTGCCACCTAGTCACCTACTAACTGTCACCGAGTCACCTACTGACTGCCACCTACTGACTGTCACCTAGTCACCTACTGATTGTCACCCAGTGACTGTCACCTACCGATTACCACCTAGTCACCTACTGACTGCCACCTAGTCACCTACTGACTGCCACCTAGTCACCTACTAACTGTCACCGAGTCACCTACTGACTGCCACCTACTGACTGTCACCTAGTCACCTACTGATTGTCACCCAGTGACTGTCACCTACCGACTGTCACCTAGTCACCTAGTGACTGTCACCAGATCACCCACTGACTGTCACCAGGTCACCTACTGACTGTCACCTAGTCACCTACTGATTGTCACCCAGTGACTGTCACCTACCGACTGCCACCTAGTCACCTAGTGACTGTCACCAGGTCACCTACTGACTGTCACCAGGTCACCTACTGACTGTCACCCAGTCACCTACTGACTGTCACCAGGTCACCTACTGACTGTCACCCAGTCACCTACTGACTGTCACCCAGTCACCTACTGACTGTCACTGGGTCACCTACTGACTGTCACCCGGTCACCTACCGACTGTCACCTGGTGACCTACTGACTGTCACCCAGTCGCCTACTGACTGTCACCCAGTCGCCTACTGACTGTCACTGGGTCACCTACTGACTGTCACCCAGTCACCTACCGACTGTCACCTGGTGACCTACTGACTGTCACCTACTCACTGTCACCCGGTCACCTACTGACTGTCACCCAGTCACCTACTGACTGTCACCAGGTCACCTACTGACTGTCACCTACTGACTGTCACCAGGTCACTTACTGACTGTCACCAGGTCACCTACTGACTGTCACCTAGTCACCTACTGACTGTCACCTACTGACTGTCACCAGGTCACCTACTGGCTGTCACCAGGTCACCTACTGACTGTCACCTGGTCACCTACTGACTGTCACCTGGTCACCTACTGACTGTCACCTGGTCACCTACTGACTGTCACCTGGTCACGTACTGACTGTCACCTGGTCACCTACTGACTGTCACCTGGTCACCCACTGACTGCCACCTAGTCACCTACTGACTGTCACCTACTGACTGCCACCTAGTCACCTACTGACTGCCACCTAGTCACCTACGAACTGTCACCCACTGACTGTCACCCACTGACTGCCACCTAGTCACCTACTGACTGCCACCTAGTCACCTACTGACCTACTGACTGTCACCTACTGACTGCCACCTCGTCACCTACTGACTGTCACCAGGTCACCTACTGACTGTCATCTAGTCACATACTGACTGCCACCTACTGACTGTCACCTAGTCACCTACTGATTGTCACCTAGTGACTGTCTCCTACTGACTACCACCTAGTCACCTACTGACTGCCACCTAGTCACCTACTGACTGCCACCTAGTCACCTACTGACTGCCACCTAGTCACCTACTGACTGTCACCAGGTCACCTACTGACTGTCACCTACCGACTGCCACCTAGTCACCTACTGACTGTCACCAGGTCACCCACTGACTGTCACCAGGTCACCTACTGACTGTCACCTAGTCACCTACTGACTGCCACCTACTGACTGTCACCTAGTCACCTACTGATTGTCACCTAGTGACTGTCACCTAGTGACTGTCTCCTACTGACTACCACCTAGTCACCTACTGACTGCCACCTAGTCACCTACTGACTGCCACCTACTGACTGTCACCTAGTCACCTACTGATTGTCACCTAGTGACTGTCACCTAGTGACTGTCTCCTACTGACTACCACCTAGTCACCTACTGACTGCCACCTAGTCACCTACTGACTGCCACCTAGTCACCTACTGACTGCCACCTAGTCACCTACTAACTGTCACCGAGTCACATACTGACTGCCATCTACTGACTGTCACCTAGTCACCTACTAACTGTCACCCAGTGACTGTCACCTACCGACTGCCACCTAGTCACCTAGTGACTGTCACCAGGTCACCCACTGACTGTCACCAGGTCACCTACTGACTGTCACCTAGTCACCTACTGATTGTCACCCAGTGACTGTCACCTACTGACTGCCACCTAGTCACCTACTGACTGCCACCTAGTCACCCAGTGACTGTCACCAGGTCACCCACTGACTGTCACCAGGTCACCCACTGACTGTCACCCAGTCACCTACTGACTGTCATCAGGTCACCTACTGACTGTTACCCAGTCACCTACCGACTGTCACCTGGTGACCTACTGACTGTCACCTACTGACTGTCACCCAGTCACCTACTGACTGTCACCCGGTCACCTACTGACTGTCACCCAGTCACCTACTGACTGTCACCAGGTCACCTACTGACTGTCACCTACTGACTGTCACCAGGTCACTTACTGACTGTCACCTAGTCACCTACTGACTGTCACCTACTGACTGTCACCAGGTCACCTACTGGCTGTCACCAGGTCACCTACTGACTGCCACCTAGTCACCTACTGACTGTCACCCAGTCACCTACTGACTGTCACCAGGTCACCTACTGACTGTCACCTACTGACTGTCACCAGGTCACTTACTGACTGTCACCTAGTCACCTACTGACTGTCACCTAGTCACCTACTGACTGTCACCTGGTCACCTACTGACTGTCACCTGGTCACCTACTGACTGTCACCTAGTCACCTACTGACTGTCACCTGGTCACCTACTGACTGTCACCTGGTCACCCACTGACTGCCACCTAGTCACCTACTGACTGTCACCTACTGACTGCCACCTAGTCACCTACTGACTGCCACCTAGTCACCTCATGACTGCCACCTAGTCACCTACTGACTGTCACCCACTGAATGTCACCCACTGACTGCCACCTAGTCACCTACTGACTGCCACCAGGTCACCTACTGACTGTCACCTACTGACTGCCACCTCGTCACCTTCTGACTGTCACCAGGTCACCCACTGACTGCCACCAGGTCATCTATTGACTGCCACCTAGTCACCTACTGACTGTCACCTACTGACTGCCACCTCGTCACCTTCTGACTGTCACCAGGTCACCCACTGACTGTCACCAGGTCACCTACTGACTGTCACCTAGTCACCTACTGATTGTCACCTAGTGACTGTCTCCTACTGACTACCACCTAGTCACCTACTGACTGCCACCTAGTCACCTACTGACTGCCATCTAGTCACCTACTGACTGCCACCTACCGACTGCCACCTAGTCACCTACTGACTGTCACCAGGTCACCCACTGACTGTCACCAGGTCACCTACTGACTGTCACCTAGTCACCTACTGACTGCCACCTACTGACTGTCACCTAGTCACCTACTGATTGTCACCTAGTGACTGTCTCCTACTGACTGCCACCTAGTCAACTACTGACTGCCACCTACTGACTGTCACCTAGTCACCTACTGATTGTCACCTAGTGACTGTCACCTAGTGACTGTCTCCTACTGACTACCACCTAGTCACCTACTGACTGCCACCTAGTCACCTACTGACTGCCACCTAGTCACCTACTAACTGTCACCGAGTCACCTACTGACTGCCACCTACTGACTGTCACCTAGTCACCTACTGATTGTCACCCAGTGACTGTCACCTACCGACTACCACCTAGTCACCTACTGACTGCCACCTAGTCACCTACTGACTGCCACCTAGTCACCTACTAACTGTCACCGAGTCACCTACTGACTGCCACCTACTGACTGTCACCTAGTCACCTACTGATTGTCACCCAGTGACTGTCACCTACCGACTGCCACCTAGTCACCTAGTGACTGTCACCAGGTCACCCACTGACTGTCACCAGGTCACCTACTGACTGTCACCTAGTCACCTACTGATTGTCACCCAGTGACTGTCACCTACCGACTGCCACCTAGTCACCTAGTGACTGTCACCAGGTCACCTACTGACTGCCACCTACTGACTGTCACCTAGTCACCTACTGATTGTCACCTAGTGACTGTCACCTAGTGACTGTCTCCTACTGACTACCACCTAGTCACCTACTGACTGCCACCTAGTCACCTACTGACTGTCACCTAGTCACCTACTGATTGTCACCTAGTGACTGTCACCTAGTGACTGTCTCCTACTGACTACCACCTAGTCACCTACTGACTGCCACCTAGTCACCTACTGACTGCCACCTAGTCACCTACTGACTGCCACCTAGTCACCTACTAACTGTCACCGAGTCACATACTGACTGCCATCTACTGACTGTCACCTAGTCACCTACTGATTGTCACCCAGTGACTGTCACCTACTGACTGCCACCTAGTCACCTAGTGACTGTCACCAGGTCACCCACTGACTGTCACCAGGTCACCTACTGACTGTCACCTAGTCACCTACTGATTGTCACCCAGTGACTGTCACCTACTGACTGCCACCTAGTCACCCAGTGACTGTCACCAGGTCACCCACTGACTGTCACCAGGTCACCTACTGACTGTCACCCAGTCACCTACTGACTGTCATCAGGTCACCTATTGACTGTCACCCAGTCACCTACCGACTGTCACCTGGTGACCTACTGACTGTCACCTACTGACTGTCACCCAGTCACCTACTGACTGTCACCCGGTCACCTACTGACTGTCACCCAGTCACCTACTGATTGTCACCAGGTCACCTACTGACTGTCACCTACTGACTGTCACCAGGTCACCTACTGACTGTCACCTAGTCACCTACTGACTGTCACCTACTGACTGTCACCAGGTCACCTACTGGCTGTCACCAGGTCACCTACTGACTGTCACCTGGTCACCTACTGACTGTCACCTGGTCACCTACTGACTGTCACCTGGTCACCTACTGACTGTCACCTGGTCACCTACTGACTGTCACCTGGTCACCCACTGACTGCCACCTAGTCACCTACTGACTGTCACCTACTGACTGCCACCTAGTCACCTACTGACTGCCACCTAGTCACCTACTGACTGCCACCTAGTCACCTACTGACTGCCACCTAGTCACCTACTGACTGTCACCCACTGACTGTCACCCACTGACTGCCACCTAGTCACCTACTGACTGCCACCAGGTCACCTACTGACTGCCACCTAGTCACCTACTGACTGTCACCTACTGACTGCCACCTCGTCACCTACTGACTGTCACCAGGTCACCCACTGACTGTCACCAGGTCACCTACTGACTGTCACCTAGTCACCTACTGACTGCCACCTAGTGACTGTCTCCTACTGACTACCACCTAGTCACCTACTGACTGCCACCTAGTCACCTACTGACTGCCACCTAGTCACCTACTGACTGCCACCTAGTCACCTACTGACTGTCACCTAGTCACCTACTGACTGCCACCTACTGACTGTCACCTAGTCACCTACTGATTGTCACCCAGTGACTGTCACCTACCGACTGCCACCTAGTCACCCAGTGACTGTCACCAGGTCACCCACTGACTGTCACCAGGTCACCTACTGACTGTCACCTAGTCACCTACTGATTGTCACCCAGTGACTGTCACCTACCGACTGCCACCTAGTCACCTACTGACTGCCACCTAGTCACCTACTGACTGCCACCTAGTCACCTACTGACTGTCACCTAGTCACCTACTGACTGCCACCTACTGACTGTCACCTAGTCACCTACTGATTGTCACCCAGTGACTGTCACCTACCGACTGCCACCTAGTCACCTAGTGACTGTCACCAGGTCACCCACTGACTGTCACCAGGTCACCTACTGACTGTCACCAGGTCACCTACTGACTGTCACCCAGTCACCTACTGACTGTCACCAGGTCACCTACTGACTGTCACCAGGTCACCTACTGACTGTCACCCAGTCACCTACTGACTGCCACCTACTGACTGTCACCTAGTCACCTACTGACTGTCACCTACCGACTGCCACCTAGTCACCTAGTGACTGTCACCAGGTCACTTACTGACTGTCACCAGGTCACCTACTGACTGTCACCTAGTCACCTACTGACTGTCACCAGGTCACCTACTGGCTGTCACCAGGTCACCTACTGACTGTCGCCATGTCACCCACTGACTGTCGCCCGGTCATAAAAGATAGGACAGATAAAAGTGGATCCCTGATACACTGTTAGACAAGGCAGAGCATCCTGTTCTCTGGACCCAGTTATTGAGTCCAACCTGCTGCACTGAGAGCTATTTCTAAATCATAGAATTTCCAAGAACATTTTTTTTGCTCATGTGATGTTTGTGTGTGTGACATCTTGGCATGAACAGTTCATGAGTGTGGCGCGTGTACGTGCCCTCAGATTAGATGGGCGTTGGACACTCGGCCCTACAGTACCACACCACAGTGGTATACCGGCTGACCAGACGTGCTCTCATCATCCAAAACAGCAATGACCTAGTAATGAATCTGCCAGATTTCTATTCCCTCTTGACCCTGGTGGACTCGGTGGTTAGAGGCCCAACTGGAAGCACTAGGCTATAGTTACTGGCCCTGATAACAGAGGAACCGTTTTAAGCCCTTAGTGTCTGTGGATAATACAGAGAGACAGCGAAATCTGAGAAACTGTATAAGGTGGGACACCAGGAAGCGTTTTGGTTCTGTGTCGTATTGTCTAATGACTTTTTTTCTGCCAGTTGAACTTGACTGCTGTCCCACCTTATACTGGTCTTCAGTTTAATCAGCTCTGTTGTTTTGGTACCAAGCGGGTAACATTCAGATTTGTTTATTTTTTTAAGCTTTAAAGTAGCTGGGGCAGTTTCTTTGCCCAAATGGTGGGTCAGGATTTTCAGGTCTCTCCAGAGATGTTCAATCGGGTTCAAGTCCCGGCTCTGGCTGGGCCACTCAAGGACATTCAGAGACTTGTCCCAAAGCCACCGCTGCGTTGCCTTGGCTGTGTGCTTAGGGTCATTGTCCTGTTGGAAGGTGAACCTTCGCCCCAGTATGATGTCCTGAGCGCTCTGGAGCAGGTTTTTATCACGGATCTCTCTGTACTTTGCTCCATTCAACTTTGCCTCGATCCTGACTAGTCTCCCAGTTCCTTCTGCTGAAAAACATCCACCCAACTTGATGCTGCCACCATGCTTCACCGTAGGGATGGTGCCAGGTTTCCTCCAGACTTGATTCTTGGCATTCAGGCCAAAGAGTTCAATCTTGGTTTCATCAGACCAGAGAATCTTGTTTCTCATGGTCTAAGAGTCTTTAGGTGCATTTTGTCAAACTCCAAGCAGGCTGTCATGTGCCTTTTACTGAGGAGTGGCTTCCGTCTGGTCACTCTACCATAAAGGCCTGATTGGTGGAGAGCTGCAGAGATGGTTGTCCTTCTGGACGGTTCTCCCATCTCCACAGAATAACTCTGGAGCTCTGTCAGAGTGACCATTGAGTTCTTGGTCACCTCCCTGACCAAAGGCCTTCTCCCCCAATTGCTTAGTTTTGCCAGGCAGACAGTTGTAGGACGAGTCTTGGTGGTTCCTAACTTCTCCCATTTAAGAAGGATGAAGAAGGAAACTGTGTTCTTGGGGACCTTAAATGCTGCAGACATTTTTTTGGACCCTTACCCAGATATGTGCCTGGACACAATCCTGTCTCAGAGCTCTACGGACAATTCCTTCGACCTCATGGCTTGGTTTTTGCTCTGACATGCACTGTCAACTGTGGGACCTTATATAGAGAGCTGTGTCCCGTTCCAAATCATGTCCAATCAATTGAATTTACCACAGGTTTACTCCAAGTTGTAGAAACATCTCAAGGATGATCAATGGAAACAAGATGCACCTGAATTTAATTTAGAGTTTCATAGCAAAGGGTCTTAATACTTATGTAAAAAAGGTATTTTTGTTTCTATTTTTAAATATTATTATTTTTTTCTAAAAACATGTTTTTGCCTTGTCATTATGGGGTATTGTGTGGAGACTGATGAGGAAAACATTTATTTAATCCATTTTAGAATAAAGTTGTAAAGTAACAAAAAGTGAAGGCGTCTGAATACTTTCTGAATGCACAATATATCATACATCATGGTATACCTAAAGCTACAGTCCAGACCTAGTTTAACAGTAATGCTTCCATCCCTCTCCTTGCCCCATCCTGGGCTCCAACCAGGGAACCTCTGAACACATCAACAACGGCCTCCCACCTAGCACCGTTACCTATCGCTCCAGAGCAAGGGAAACTAGGTCTCAGAGCGAGTGACGTCACCGATTGAAACGCTACTGGCGCACACCGGTTACGCTAGCTGTAAGGCAGCATTAACCCACCAGTCAGGAGAAACAAAGTCATCAATCAGGTTATCCAAGACTCCCACACAACACAGCAAACCACTGGTCAAGGTCCAGACACTATAGACCGAGACAGAGTAGTGAAATGCAAAATGAAAGGTTTGACTGTTTGTACATGTAAGATGTGTGTTTGTCCTTAAGGTCTGTGACTTCAATACAGAGATGTGTTTTGTACTTGAGGTCTTCCAATGCACACCAGCAGATAGCAAGCCTGACAAATCAGACAAGATGAGATCTTTCACCGGTCTGTATGTGTGTCCACAGTGCAGCCGGAGGGGAGATCTTTAACCAGTGTGTAGCGGAGAGGGACGAGGCCTTCAAAGAGGAGGACGTTAGAGGCTGTTGAGACAGATCCTAGAGGGAGTCTCCTTCCTCCACAGGAACAACGTGGTCCACCTGGACATCAAGGTCAGTCCCCGACCCCTGTTAGACGCTTTACCTTATTTTATTAGGATCCCCATTAGCTGTTACAAAGGCAGCAGCTGCTCTTCCTGGGGTCCAACCATTCATCAACGTTCACCACGTCGCGATTAAAACAGTCAGAGGAAGGCTGAATGGGAGGGGGGGGGGTCGATTTCTTTGTCAAAAGAAATCTGTGTAGCAGAAAAAAGCCATTTATCTGAACATATATACTGTACTTTCTATCTAGTTTTAGATGTTCAAGAGGTCCATGTAGTTAGTCCCCACTAGACCTCCTCTCTAATGCTGCTGTCCAGTTAGTCCCCACTAGACCTCCTCTCTAATGCTGCTGTTCAGTTAGTCCCCACTAGACCTCCTCTCTAATGCTGCTGTCCAGTTAGTCCCCACTAGACCTCCTCTCTAATGCTGCTGTCCAGTTAGTCCCCACTAGACCTCCTCTCTAATGCTGCTGTCCAGTTAGACCCCACTAGACCTCCTCTCTAATGCTGCTGTCCAGTTAGTCCCCACTAGACCTCCTCTCTAATGCTGCTGTCCAGTTAGTCCCCACTAGACCTCCTCTCTAATGCTGCTGTCCAGTTAGTCCCCACTAGACCTCTCTAATGCTGCTGTCCAGTTAGTCCCCACTAGACCTCCTCTCTAATGCTGCTGTCCAGTTAGTCCCCACTAGACCTCCTCTCTAATGCTGCTGTACAGTTAGTCCCCACTAGACCTCCTCTCTAATGCTGCTGTCCAGTTAGTCCCCACTAGACCTCCTCTCTAATGCTGCTGTACAGTTAGTCCCCACTAGACCTACTCTCTAATGCTGCTGTGCAGTTAGTCCCCAAAAGACCTCCTCTCTAATGCTGCTGTCCAGTTAGTCCCCACTAGACCTCCTCTCTAATGCTGCTGTCCAGTTAGTCCCCACTAGACCTCCTCTCTAATGCTGCTGTCCAGTTAGTCCCCACTAGACCTCTCTAATGCTGCTGTCCAGTTAGTCCCCACTAGACCTCCTCTCTAATGCTGCTGTACAGTTAGTCCCCACTAGACCTCCTCTCTAATGCTGCTGTACAGTTAGTCCCCACTAGACCTCCTCTCTAATGCTGCTGTACAGTTAGTCCCCACTAGACCTACTCTCTAATGCTGCTGTGCAGTTAGTCCCCAAAAGACCTCCTCTCTAATGCTGCTGTCCAGTTAGTCCCCACTAGACCTCCTCTCTAATGCTGCTGTCCAGTTAGTCCCCACTAGACCTCCTCTCTAATGCTGCTGTCCAGTTAGTCCCCACTAGACCTCCTCTCTAATGCTGCTGTACAGTTAGTCCCCACTAGACCTCCTCTCTAATGCTGCTGTACAGTTAGTCCCCACTAGACCTCCTCTCTAATGCTGCTGTACAGTTAGTCCCCACTAGACCTACTCTCTAATGCTGCTGTGCAGTTAGTCCCCACTAGACCTCCTCTCTAATGCTGCTGTCCAGTTAGTCCCCACTAGACCTCCTCTCTAATGCTGCTGTCCAGTTAGTCCCCACTAGACCTCCTCTCTAATGCTGCTGTCCAGTTAGTCCCCACTAGACCTCCTCTCTAATGCTGCTGTCCATTTAGTCACCACTAGACCTCATCTCTAATGCTGCTGTTCAGTTAGTCCCCACTAGACCTCCTCTCTAATGCTGCTGTCCAGTTAGTCCCCACTAGACCTCCTCTCTAATGCTGCTGTCCAGTTAGTCCCCACTAGACCTACTCTCTAATGCTGCTGTCCAGTTAGTCCCCACTAGACCTCCTCTCTAATGCTGCTGTCCAGTTAGTCCCCACTAGACCTCCTCTCTAATGCTGCTGTCCAGTTAGACCCCACTAGACCTCCTCTCTAATGCTGCTGTCCAGTTAGTCCCCACTAGACCTCCTCTCTAATGCTGCTGTCCAGTTAGTCCCCACTAGACCTCCTCTCTAATGCTGCTGTCCAGTTAGTCCCCACTAGACCTCTCTAATGCTGCTGTCCAGTTAGTCCCCACTAGACCTCCTCTCTAATGCTGCTGTACAGTTAGTCCCCACTAGACCTCCTCTCTAATGCTGCTGTACAGTTAGTCCCCACTAGACCTCCTCTCTAATGCTGCTGTCCAGTTAGTCCCCACTAGACCTCCTCTCTAATGCTGCTGTACAGTTAGTCCCCACTAGACCTACTCTCTAATGCTGCTGTGCAGTTAGTCCCCACTAGACCTCCTCTCTAATGCTGCTGTCCAGTTAGTCCCCACTAGACCTCCTCTCTAATGCTGCTGTCTAGTTAGTCCCCACTAGACCTCCTCTCTAATGCTGCTGTCCAGTTAGTCCCCACTAGACCTCCTCTCTAATGCTGCTGTCCAGTTAGTCACCACTAGACCTCATCTCTAATGCTGCTGTACAGTTAGTCCCCACTAGACCTCCTCTCTATAGTCCCCACTAGACCTCCTCTCTAATGCTGCTGTTCAGTTAGTCCCCACTAGACCTCCTCTCTATAGTCCCCACTAGACCTCCTCTCTAATGCTGCTGTTCAGTTATTCCCCACTAGACTTCCTCTCTAATGCTGCTGTTCAGTTAGTCCCCACTAGACCTCCTCTCTAATGCTGCTGTCCAGTTAGTCCCCACTAGACCTCTCTAATGCTGCTGTCCAGTTAGTCCCCACTAGACCTCCTCTCTAATGCTGCTGTCCAGTTAGTCCCCACTAGACCTCCTCTCTAATGCTGCTGTACAGTTAGTCCCCACTAGACCTCCTCTCTAATGCTGCTGTACAGTTAGTCCCCACTAGATCTCCTCTCTAATGCTGCTGTACAGTTAGTCCCCACTAGACCTACTCTCTAATGCTGCTGTGCAGTTAGTCCCCACTAGACCTCCTCTCTAATGCTGCTGTCCAGTTAGTCCCCACTAGACCTCCTCTCTAATGCTGCTGTCCAGTTAGTCCCCACTAGACCTCCTCTCTAATGCTGCTGTCCAGTTAGTCCCCACTAGACCTCCTCTCTAATGCTGCTGTCCAGTTAGTCACCACTAGACCTCCTCTCTAATGCTGCTGTACAGTTAGTCCCCACTAGACCTCATCTCTAATGCTGCTGTACAGTTAGTCCCCACTAGACCTCATCTCTAATGCTGCTGTACAGTTAGTCCCCACTAGACCTACTCTCTAATGCTGCTGTACAGTTAGTCCCCACTAGACCTCCTCTCTAATGCTGCTGTCCAGTTAGTCCCCACTAGACCTCCTCTCTAATGCTGCTGTCCAGTTAGTCCCCACTAGACCTCCTCTCTAATGCTGCTGTACAGTTAGTCCCCACTAGACCTCCTCTCTAATGCTGCTGTACAGTTAGTCCCCACTAGACCTCCTCTCTAATGCTGCTGTCCAGTTAGTCCCCACTAGACCTCCTCTCTAATGCTGCTGTACAGTTAGTCCCCACTAGACCTACTCTCTAATGCTGCTGTGCAGTTAGTCCCCACTAGACCTCCTCTCTAATGCTGCTGTCCAGTTAGTCCCCACTAGACCTCCTCTCTAATGCTGCTGTCTAGTTAGTCCCCACTAGACCTCCTCTCTAATGCTGCTGTCCAGTTAGTCCCCACTAGACCTCCTCTCTAATGCTGCTGTCCAGTTAGTCACCACTAGACCTCATCTCTAATGCTGCTGTACAGTTAGTCCCCACTAGACCTCCTCTATAGTCCCCACTAGACCTCCTCTCTAATGCTGCTGTTCAGTTAGTCCCCACTAGACCTCCTCTCTATAGTCCCCACTAGACCTCCTCTCTAATGACCTCCTCCTCTAATGCTGCTGTTCAGTTATTCCCCACTAGACTTCCTCTCTAATGCTGCTGTTCAGTTAGTCCCCACTAGACCTCCTCTCTAATGCTGCTGTCCAGTTAGTCCCCACTAGACCTCTCTAATGCTGCTGTCCAGTTAGTCCCCACTAGACCTCCTCTCTAATGCTGCTGTCCAGTTAGTCCCCACTAGACCTCCTCTCTAATGCTGCTGTACAGTTAGTCCCCACTAGACCTCCTCTCTAATGCTGCTGTACAGTTAGTCCTCACTAGATCTCCTCTCTAATGCTGCTGTACAGTTAGTCCCCACTAGACCTACTTCTAATGCTGCTGTGCAGTTAGTCCCCACTAGACCTCCTCTCTAATGCTGCTGTCAGTTAGTCCCCACTAGACCTCCTCTCTAATCCTGCTGTCCAGTTAGTCCCCACTAGACCTCCTCTCTAATGCTGCTGTCCAGTTAGTCCCCACTAGACCTCCTCTAATGCTGCTGTCCAGTTAGTCCCCACTAGACCTCCTCTCT
>NW_025749538.1:0-24147 GCF_021184085.1 Oncorhynchus gorbuscha | reverse complement strand
CAGAGAGATGATTCTGAAAGTAACTCATGTGTTGTCGAAGTAACTGTAATAATAGAACCCAATTTGAAAAAGTAACATGTTGCTTTACTCTGTTACTCATAAAAGTAATCTGATTACGTAACGTGTTACTTTTGTAACACTGGTTAGGAATCTCCCTCCCTCCCAGATAGAATACGTAGGTCCTCCACTTCCTCCTCTTGAGGAAGAGCAGACGGACCAGACCAACGGACAGTATCAACCTGGCCTGTGGAGCAGGGTCTTCACTGTTAAATGATGATCGGTGGTTAGGGAGAAATGCCTCCTCTCCTCCCTCTGGTGAATCTCTTTCTGGGTCTTTGGCCTTGTGACAGTAAGACTGTATCCTTTTGACTGTTAAACACTCTGTCTACATATTGATAATGTCTGGTTGGCTGGGCCCTGTTTCTGCTCCTCCCCCTAACCCCTGGTCCCTGTTTCTGCTCCTCCCCTAACCCCTGGTCCCTGTTTCTGCTCCTCCCCCTAACCCCTGGGCCCTGTTTCTGCTCCTCCCCTAACCCCTGGTCCCTGTTTCTGCTCCTCCCCTAACCCCTGGGCCCTGTTTCTGCTCCTCCCCCTAACCCCTGGGCCCTGTTTCAGCTCCTCCCACTAACCCCTGGGCCCTGTTTCTGCTCCTCCCCTAACCCCCTGGGCCCTGTTTCAGCTCCTCCCCCTAACCCCCTGGGCCCTGTTTCAGCTCCTCCCCCAGTTACGTTATGTTGTTGAACGATGCAGATAGACTACAGCTGATGTTATTCTGTGTACTAGATGCTCTACATCATACTGCTCCTTATGTGTATGACCTCTGCCCCCGGGTACACTGAAATTTGTTCGTTTTGGGGGAGTTTTCCTTTATCTCTTTGGTATTTGTTTCATTAGTTCATTGTTGTTCATAGCTGACAAGCAAAACATTTTGGGACTACAATGAACTGAAAACAAATACAAAATATATTTTGGGTGTAGTTTAACTAATCAGATCAAGGCACTTAACATGGTGCTTGTGCAGTAATATGCTAATTATATGCAGATCAGTGGATCCCAATCAGGTGGCAGCACACCTTCACAAATTTAAATATCTCGGAGAGCACACCCCCTTTTATTTTTACCAAGTTAATAAACGTATAATTTCTTGATCTTAAATAAGATTCCCCATTTAAAGCAACAAAAAAAACATAGGCTATGTATATTAAAAATACTGTTTATAATTATATATATATTTCGTGCCTTCAAGTGTAAAACGATGTATACTGACAAACCTACAGAGGCATGAGTCAGATGACATAATATGTACATTATCGTACCATATTTCTACATTCAGTCCACTGGAGCCGTTTCAATAGTGTGGATGTTTCTAGTGGTGGTTTATGTATGCAAGTTCCCCTTTAACACGGTATCACCCGTTGGATCTGTGAGAGACTGTAACAGCATTATAATGAGTCCCGTCTGATGCTCCCTCCTTCCCGAACTAGAAGAACAAACACAAGGATTAATAACGGAGGCATTATCAGTGACAAGATGTCTGCATCTCTAGATCTATACGCTAGTTTCTCTTTGACACCATCGCAGCGGTCATAGTTCACTTCTCGTCAGCATTTCATGTCTTAGTGTCTTCGTTTCTATTTGCTTCAGCTTTCCTGTTTCACATAA
The DNA here is from genome assembly GCF_021184085.1 of Oncorhynchus gorbuscha. Classification (NCBI taxonomy): domain Eukaryota; kingdom Metazoa; phylum Chordata; class Actinopteri; order Salmoniformes; family Salmonidae; genus Oncorhynchus; species Oncorhynchus gorbuscha. Next base: position 22,485 of record NW_025749538.1, on the reverse strand, counting down.
CATTTATCACCCTTATTTAGTTCCATACACAACCAATGCAAGGAAGCTGGCTAGTTGTTAGTAGCTTGAGCTCCTTCATCAGTATTTGAGATGCTCAGAGAGAACATTCTCCATGTCTGCTGCCATTTCACTGGCCATAGCATCTATGGCCAAACATCTATATAGATCTCTGCTCCAGTAACTGGCTGTGGTTTCCATATCTCTGCTCCAGTAACTGTCTGTGGTTTCATACCTCTGCTCCAGTAACTGGCTGTGGTTTCATACCTCTGCTCCAGTAACTGGCTGTGGTTTCATACCCTGCTCCAGTAACTGGCTGTGGTTTCATACCTCTGCTCAGTAACTGGCTGTGGTTTCATACCTCTGCTCCAGTAACTGGCTGTGGTTTCATACCTCTGCTCCAGTAACTGTCTGTGGTTTCTTCCTCTTGCTCAGTAACTGGCTTTTTCATGCGACACCTATCAGACTTCATACCAAGTCTAATGCCAAGTCTAGAGCTCCCAGCTCATTGGTTGAGATGCTCAAAGAGAACATTCTCCATGTAGTGCAGGTCCACCCCTTTGATTGCACTTGCTTTTTCTATATAACGTTACAATGCCTTCTATATAATGTTACAATACTTTCTATATAATGTTAAAATGCCATCAACAACGTTAAAATGCCTTCTATATAACGTTACAATGCCATAATGGGACATAGTGTCTACTGGCTCAATATCTCCACACAGAGAGCCAGCTAGGTGGATGACATTACAATGCCATGGGACCTGCTGCACAGCATTACAGAGCCTTAACCCATCTACAGAAGGCAGCAGCTGTTAGAGCCACTGGCCACAACCCCCCGCTGATCCATCTGTCCATCAATCTATCTATCCAAAAGTATGTGGACACCCTTTCAAATTAGTGGTTCTATTTCAACCACACCCTTTGCTGACAGGTGTAAAATAAAATCGAGCACACGGCCATGCAATCTGTCCATAGACAGACATTGGCAGTAGAATGGAGAGCTCAGTGACCTTAAACCTGTCACCGTCATAGGAAGCCACCTTTCCAACAAGTCAGTTTGTCAAATTTATGCCCTGCTAGAGCTGCCCCCAGTCATCTGTAAGTGCTGTTATTGTGAAATGGAAACATCTAGGAGCAGCAACGGCTTAGCCGCGAAGTATTAGGCAACACCAGCTCACAGAACCGGACCGCCAAGTGCTGAAACGCATAAAGATCATCTGTCCCCGGTTGCAACACTCACTACCGAGTTCCAAACTGCCTCTGGAAGCAACACTTACTACCGAGTTCCAAACTGCCTCTGGAAGCAATACTCACTACCGAGTTCCAAACTGCCTCTGGAAGCAACACTCACTACCGAGTTCCAAACTGCCTCTGGAAGCAACACTTACTACCGAGTTCCAAACTGCCTCTGGAAGCAACGTCAGCACAAGAACTGTTCATCGGGAGCTTCATGAAATGGGTTTCCATGTCCGAGCAGCCGCACACAAGCCTAAGATCACCATGTGTAATAACGGCTGGAGGGGTGTAAAGCTCGCCGCCATTTGAATCTGGAGCAGTGGAAATGCATTTTCTTGGGTGATGAATCATGCTTCACCATCCGGCAGTCCGACGGACTAAAACCTGACTGGCCGGCACAGAGCCCTGACCTCAACCCCATCGAACACCTTTGGGATGAATTGGAAGGCCGACTGTTAGCCAGGACTAATCGCCCAACATCAGTGCCCGACCTCACTAATACTGTTGTGGCTGAATGGAAGCAAGTCCCGCAGCAATGTTCCAACCTCTGGTGGGAAGCCTTCCCAGAAGAGTGGAGGCTGTTATAGCAGCAATGTTCCAACATCTAGTAGAAAGCCTTCCTAAAGAGTGGAGGCTGTTATAGCAGCAATGTTCCTACATCTAGTGAAAGCCTTCCCAGAAGAGGGGAGGCTGTTATAGCAGCATTGTTCCAACATCTAGTGGAAAGCCTTCCCAGAAGAGTGGAGGCTCTTATAGCAGCAATGTTCCAACATCTAGTGGAAAGCCTTCCCAGAAGAGTGGAGGCTGTTATAGCAGCAATGTTCCAACATCTAGTGGAAAGCCTTCCCAGAAGAGGAGGCTGTTATAGCAGCAATGTTCCCACATCTAGTAGAAAGCCTTCCCAGAAGAGTGGAGGCTGTTATAGCAGCATTGTTCCAACATCTAGTGGAAAGCCTTCCCAGAAGAGTGGAGGCTGTTATAGCAGCAATGTTCCAACATCTAGTGGAAAGCCTTCCCAGAAGAGTGGAGGCTGTTATAGCAGCAATGTTCCAACATCTAGTGGAAAGCCTTCCCAGAAGAGTGGAGGCTGTTATAGCAGCAATGTTCCAACATCTAGTGGAAAGCCTTCCCAGAAGAGTGGAGGCTGTTATAGCAGCAAAGCGGGGACCAAATCAATATTAATGCCTACGATTTTGGAATGAGATGTTTGACAAGCAGGTGTCCACATGCTTTTGGCCAAGTAATGTATCTATCTCTATTGATCTACCCTATGCTTACCTACCTATCCTCAAACCTATCCTCAACCTACCTAGTAAGATGTAAGCTTGTATCGATCTGCTTCAGAGTCTGAGTCGGTCCGTGTTGCAAACCTGTCTGGTTCTTTGTGCCTTTCTTCTTAACGGGCTTGAACTCCAAAATGTTTTGTGCAGCTTTGTTTAGCTGGGGGTCCGTTGTGATTGCAGTATATTCTTTATGTTAAGGGAAGGTTTTTCATAAGTCTCACTGAGTATGTTGTACTTTTTAAGATTAGTTATGGTTCTGTTGCCGAAGCTTTGTGATTGTGATTCTGTACTGAAAAAGATGAATTCTATTGTTTGCTTTACTTTAACCTCTGCCCTGCTCTTTACCTTGGTCTGGGTGGGGTGTCTCCACCCCGTTCTTTACCTTGGTCTGGGTGGGGTGTCTCCACCTTGGTCTGGGTGGGGTGTCTCCACCCTGTTCTTTACCTTGGTCTGGGTGGGGTGTCTCCACCTTGGTCTGGGTGGGGTGTCTCCACCCTGTTCTTTACCTTGGCCTGGGTGGGGTGTCTCCACCTTGGTCTGGGTGGGGTGTCTCCACCCTGTTCTTTACCTTGGTCTGGGTGGGGTGTCTCCACCTTGGTCTGGGTGGGGTGTCTCCACCTTGGTCTGGGTGGGGTGTCTCCACCCTGTTTTTTACTTTGGTCTGGGTGGGGTGTCTCCACCTTGGTCTGGGTGGGGTGTCTCCACCTTGGTCTGGGTGGGGTGTCTCCACCTTGGTCTGGGTGGGGTGTCTCCACCTTGGTCTGGGTGGGGTGTCTCCACCTTGGTCTGGGTGGGGTGTCTCCACCCTGTTCTTTACCTTGGTCTGGGTGGGGTGTCTCCACCCTGTTCTTTACCTTGGCCTGGGTGGGGTGTCTCCACCCTGTTCTTTACCTTGGCCTGGGTGGGGTGTCTCCACCTTGGTCTGGGTGGGGTGTCTCCACCCTGTTCTTTACCTTGGTCTGGGTGGGGTGTCTCCACCTTGGTCTGGGTGGGGTGTCTCCACCCTGTTCTTTACCTTGGCCTGGGTGGGGTGTCTCCACCCTGTTCTTTACCTTGGTCTGGGTGGGGTGTCTCCACCTTGGTCTGGATGGGGTGTCTCCACCCTGTTTTTTACCTTGGTCTGGGTGGGGTGTCTCCACCCTGTTCTTTACCTTGGTCTGGGTGGGGTGTCTCCACCTTGGTCTGGGTGGGGTGTCTCCACCCTGTTCTTTACCTTGGTCTGGGTGGGGTGTCTCCACCTTGGTCTGGGTGGGGTGTCTCCACCCTGTTCTTTACCTTGGTCTGGGTGGGGTGTCTCCACCTGGTCTGGGTGGGGTGTCTCCACCCTGTTCTTACCTTGGTCTGGGTGGGGTGTCTCCACCTGGTCTGGGTGGGGTGTCTCCACCCTGTTCTTTACCTTGGTCTGGGTGGGGTGTCTCCACCTTGGTCTGGGTGGGGTGTCTCCACCCTGTTCTTTACCTTGGTCTGGGTGGGGTGTCTCCACCTTGGTCTGGGTGGGGTGTCTCCACCCTGTTCTTTACCTTGGTCTGGGTGGGGTGTCTCCACCTTGGTCTGGGTGGGGTGTCTCCACCCTGTTCTTTACCTTGGTCTGGGTGGGGTGTCTCCACCTTGGTCTGGGTGGGGTGTCTCCACCTTGGTCTGGGTGGGGTGTCTCCACCCTGTTCTTTACCTTGGTCTGGGTGGGGTGTCTCCACCTTGGTCTGGGTGGGGTGTCTCCACCCTGTTCTTTACCTTGGTCTGGGTGGGGTGTCTCCACCTTGGTCTGGGTGGGGTGTCTCCACCCTGTTCTTTACCTTGGTCTGGGTGGGGTGTCTCCACCTTGGTCTGGGTGGGGTGTCTCCACCCTGTTCTTTACCTTGGTCTGGGTGGGGTGTCTCCACCTTGGTCTGGGTGGGTGTCTCCACCCTGTTCTTTACCTTGGTCTGGGTGGGGTGTCTCCACCTTGGTCTGGGTGGGGTGTCTCCACCCTGTTCTTTACCTTGGTCTGGGTGGGGTGTCTCCACCTTGGTCTGGGTGGGGTGTCTCCACCTTGGTCTGGGTGGGGTGTCTCCACCTTGGTCTGGGTGGGGTGTCTCCACCCTGTTCTTTACCTTGGTCTGGGTGGGGTGTCTCCACCTTGGTCTGGGTGGGGTGTCTCCACCCTGTTCTTTACCTTGGTCTGGGTGGGGTGTCTCCACCTTGGTCTGGGTGGGGTGTCTCCACCCTGTTCTTTACCTTGGTCTGGGTGGGGTGTCTCCACCTTGGTCTGGGTGGGGTGTCTCCACCCTGTTCTTTACTTTGGTCTGGGTGGGGTGTCTCCACCTTGGTCTGGGTGGGGTGTCTCCACCCTGTTCTTTACCTTGGTCTGGGTGGGGTGTCTCCACCCTGTTCTTTACTTTGGTCTGGGTGGGGTGTCTCCACCCTGTTCTTTACCTTGGTCTGGGTGGGGTGTCTCCACCTTGGTCTGGGTGGGGTGTCTCCACCCTGTTCTTTACCTTGGTCTGGGTGGGGTGTCTCCACCCCATTCTTTTTGCCTTTTATTTATTTCTTTTTTTTAATGTTTTGTGCAAAAAATATTTTTTATTGTAAAATGAATGTAATGTTTCTATCTAATATTAATCTTGAATAAGACTTGTTGCCATGAATTGAAATACTCTTATGTTTTGAACAGTAGAAAATCTTTCATTCACGCTAAAAATAAAAAATATTAAGTTTCATGTATTTTCGGTTGGCTGTGTTTTTGAGGTTAGCATCAGTAACTCAACCAGGCAGAAGTTTAAACCAACCCTTCAAGGTCTGTTTTTGAGGGTAGTATCGGTAACTAAACCAGGTTATGGTAGGGAGAGGTTTAAACCAACCCTTCAAGGTCTGTTTTTGAGGGTAGTATCGGTAACTAAACCAGGTTATGGTAGGGAGAGGTTTAAACCAACCCTTCAAGGTCTGTTTTTGAGGGTAGTATTGGTAACTAAACCAGGCAGAAGTTTAAACCCTTCAAGGTCTGAGAATATTGCCGTCTGTCATGCCGGAGAACAAACCATTTCTGCTAATGTTGAAGATGACTGCCATTTATTAAAAAACAATATCAATCTTGTTATTTTGCATCTTTGCCATGTAACCTATGAAATAAATACACTGTATCCTATGTGTCTTGGGGGTCTTCTTTGGAAACAAACACAATTCAGTCCTCGGCTTCTGGTCCCTGGTCAAAAGGCTGCTGTTTAGGAAGCAACCCCAGAATGAGAGGATTTGTGATTCTCTCGCGATGTGACATGATCAGAGCCTTTTCATTTGAATCAGAGGATAGTACGGCTACATGGGATGTTCCCAATGCAGTGGTTATGAATGGAGTATGTTATTGAGTTGTATCCCCTTTGCCCTCAGAACAGCCTCAATTCGTCAGGGTATGGGACTCTACAAGGTCTCTAAAGCTTCCCACAGGGATGCTGGCCCATGTTGACTCCAATGCTTCCCACAGTTGTCAAGTTGGCTGGATGTCCTTTGGGTGGTGGACCATTCTTGATACACACAGGAAACTGTTAAGAATGAAAAACTTCTACCATAACCCCGTTTAATGACACTTAAATGTTTTTTTGCCCATTCATCCTCTGAATGCCACACATACACAATCCATGTTAAGGCTTAAAAATCCTTCTTTAACCTGTGTCCTCACCTTCAAATGTATTCATAAAGCCCTTCTTACATCAGCTGATATCTCAAAGTGCTGTACAGACACCCAGCCTAAAACCCCAAACAGCAAGCAATGCAGGTGTAGAAGCATGGTGGCTAGGAAAAACTCCCTAGAAAGGCCAAAACCTAGGAAGAAACCTAGAGTGGAACCAGGCCATGTGGGGTGGCCAGTCCTCTTCTGGCTGTGCCGGGTGGAGATTATAACAGAACATGGCCAAGATGTTCAAATGTTAATAGATGACCAGCAGGGTCAAATAATAATCACAGTAATTGTTGAGGGTGCAGCAAGTCAGCACCTCAGGATTAAATGTCAGTTGGCTTTTCATCGCCGATCATTCAGAGTATCTCTACCACTCCTGCTGTCTCTAGAGAGTTGAAAACAGCAGGTCTGGGACAGGTAGCATGTCCTTTGAACAGGTCAGGGGTCCATAGCCGCAGGCAGAACAGTTGAAACTGGAGCAGCAGCACGACCAGGTGGACTGTGGACAGCAAGGAGCCATCAGGCCAGGTAGTCCTGAGGCATGGTCCTCCGGGAGAAAGAGGGAGAGAATTAGAGAGAGCATACTTAAATTCACACAGGACACCGGATAAGACAGAAGTCCTCCAGATTTAACAGACTGACCCTAGCCCCCCGACACATAAACTACTGCAGAATAAATACTGGAGGCTGAGACAGGAGGGGTCTGGAGGCACTGTGGCCCCGTCCGACGATACCCCCGGACAGGGCCAAACAGGCAGGATATAACCCCACCTACTTTGCCAAAGGACAGCCCCCCACACCACGAGAGGAATATCTAATTAATCTACACTGATTGAAGTGGATTTAACAAGTGACATCGATAAGGGATCGTAACTTTCACCTGGTCAGTGGAAGGAGTGTTCCTAATGTTTTGTTCACTCCGTTTACTACGACTACTGTACCACAATGTAATGACAATTACATTCACCAAACTGATCCCGTTATTGACATGTCCGCCTCTCAGCAGATTGGACATACGTAGGGCAGACGACCTGGCTGAAAGTCTGTCTCTGTGAGTTGTGAAATCTCATCCTTGAAGCTGTTCTATGACGCCCCCCCCCTACTGAAGGCTGTTCCTTGATGTTGCTGTAGATGATCACTGTTTACACTTGGGCATGTAGCTCTTTTCAAGGCTCTTGGTTGGCAAGGTAACAGGCAATGTGTACTCTACATTTACATTTAAGTCATTTAGCAGACGCTCTTATCCAGAGCGACCAGCTTTCAGAAGAGTGAATCGGGGAAAACAAGACCGGAAAGGAAGAGGAGGGAGGGAAGGGAGGATGGTCACTCTGACCTGAGTGAATGGGAAGAATAAGACAGGAAAGGAAGAGAAGACGGGAGATGGTTGGTAGCAACACAACATGACGACAACATGGTAGCAATACAACATGACAACAACATGGTAGCAATACAACATGACAACAACATGGTAGCAACACAACATGACAACAACATGGTAGCAACACAACATGACAACAACATGGTAGCAATACAACATGACAACAACATGGTAGCAACACAACATGACAACATAATAATAATAATATAATATATGCCATTTAGCAGACGCTTTTATCCAAAGCGACTTACAGTCATGTGTGCATACATTCTACGTATGGGTGGTCCCGGGAATCGAACCCACTACCCTGGCGTTACAAATGGTAGCAACACAACATGACAACAACATGGTAGCAATACAACATGACAACAACATGGTAGCAATACAACATGACAACATGGTAGCAACACAACATGACAACAACATGGTAGCAATACAACATGACAACAACATGGTAGCAACACAACATGACAACATGGTAGCAATACAACATGACAACAACATGGTAGCAACACAACATGACAACAACATGGTAGCAATACAACATGACAACAGCATGGTAGCAATACAACATGACAACAACATGGTAGCAACACAACATGACAACAACATGGTAGCAATACAACATGACAACAACATGGTAGCAATACAACATGACAACAACATGGTAGCAACACAACATGACAACAACATGGTAGCAATACAACATGACAACAACATGGTAGCAATACAACATGACAACAACATGGTAGCAATACAACATGACAACAACATGGTAGCAACACAACATAACAACAACATGGTAGCAATACAACATGACAACAACATGGTAGCAACACAACATGACAACAACATGGTAGCAATACAACATGACAACAACATGGTAGCAATACAACATGACAACAACATGGTAGCAATACAACATGACAACAACATGGTAGCAACACAACATAACAACAACATGGTAGCAATACAACATGACAACAACATGGTAGCAACACAACATGACAACACAGCATGGTAGCAACACAACATGACAACAACATGGTAGCAACACAACATGACAACAACATGGTAGCAATACAACATGACAACAACATGGTAGCAATACAACATGGTAGCAATACAAGAGATGGATGCCAATGGTATTGGTTATAGTGAAAGGCCAGTTTTAGTCACAGGCTGCAGTGGAGACTAGGTGATGTTGTGGTCTCTGATCCTACTCCCCACGAGATTTTTATATTGTAATATCTTTCCTGTTCAAATAAAATACCATTTTGAGCAATGAGAATATGTCTACTTGTTCATTGTATAAGGCTGTTACAGCTGTATTATGATCATGTAATAGTGTAATGTAACTGAACTGAAAACTATCTGAGGTGGATGGGTAAAATGAATGTGAATTTGCATCGTGCCACTTCTGGTGAGTCACTGTCAAGACACCGGCAGTGTCTCCTCAGTTATGGCAGAAGAAATCAGCCCGAGTCGATTCTGGACAGTCGTTCAATATTACGTACGATTGAGCCAAATCCTCATTGCTCGCTGGCATTTGGCCAACCCACATTTAATGCAAATGTCACTTAAACATGAACAAAATAGGAATCGATGTTTTTTAGGTTTTTTTTATAGGGGAGGATCAGCTTAATATTTCAGAAAGATTGTTGCTTCCATCAATATAATTGTCTGCATCATTTCCAATCCCCCACATATTTTTTGGTAAATATATATATATATATATGTACATACATAAACATTCATACATATACTGTATACATACACATACCCATATACACATATATACATACACATACCCATATACATACACATACCCATATACACATATATACATACACATACCTATATACACATACCCATATACACATATATACATACACATACCTATATACACATATATACATACACATACCCATATACACATATATACATACACATACCCATATACACATATATACATACACATACCTATATACACATACCCATATACACATATATACATACACATACCTATATACACATATATACATATACACATATATACATACACATATATACATATACACATATATACATACACATACCTATATACACATATATACATACACATACCTATATACACATACCCATATACACATATATACATACACATACCTATATACACATATATACATACACATACCTATATACACATATATACATACACATACCTATATACACATAGTGGGTTCGATCCCCGGGACCACCCATACGTAGAATGTATGCACACATGACTGTAAGTCGCTTTGGATAAAAGCGTCTGCTAAATGGCATATATTATTATTATTATTATTATTACATACCCATATACACATATATACATACACATACCCATATACACATATATACATACACATACCTATATACACATATATACATACACATACCTATACACACATATATACATACAAATACCTATATACACATATATACATACACATACCTATATACACATATTTACATTTACATTTACATATTTACACATATATCCAGAGCACATACTTACAAATTGGTGCATTCACCTTTATGACATCCAGTGGGACAGTCACTTAACAATAGTGCATCTAAAACTTAGGGGGTGGGGTGAGTTTGATTACTTAACCCATCCTAGGTATTCCTAAAGAGGTGGGGTTTCAGGTGTTCTCCAGAAGGTGGTGTCATTGACTTGTCCTGATTGAGGGAGTTTGTACTTAGGGGCCAGGGCAGCGAACAGTTTTGACTGGGTGAGCGGGAGCTTACTTCCTCAGTGGTAGGGAGGCGACAGGCCAGAGGTGGATGAACGAGTTTAGTTTGGGTTAGGGTTATAGTGCCTGGAGGTTGAGGGTTATACAGTGACAAGTTATGGTCTTGTAGGGTTAGGGTTATAGTGACAGTGGTTAGGGTTAACGGAGGAGCGGGGTTATAGTGACAGAACTTGGGAAGGTTAACAGTGACAGGGTTGCGGGTTATAGTGACAGAGTTGAAGGGTTATAATGACAGGCAGGGTTAGCCCAGCCAACAGCGGTGCAGTTATAGTGACCAGACGGGAGATGACAAGTGCCTGGGTTAGACCTGACAGGATTAGGGTTATAGTGACAGGATTAGGGTGTTGTGAGCATGAACCTACAGGAACGGGACCGGTTATGGTTATAGAGAACGACAGGGTTAGTTGTAGTGATCAGGGTTCAGGGTTGGCGACAGGGAGGGTTATAGTGATAGTCGGTGATGGCTTATCATGTGAACGGGCAGTCCTTCCCGGGAGGAAGAGCACATGGTTTGCCGAGGTTCAGCTGACAGTGGTTATCCGTTATCCACACTGATATGTTGCCAGACATGCAGAGATGCGATTCGGGTCATCAGAAGGGGGAAAGGAGAAGATTAATTGTGTATAGTCTGACATAGCAATGATAAGAGTGACATGGTTAGGTTATAGTGACCAAGGTTAGGTGTTATAGTGACAATGGAGAAGGCCATAGTGACAGAGTTGGGGGACATGGTGAGAGCGGTTAGGGGTTATAGTGACCTGGGTTAGGGCGACCTGTCAGGGTAGGACGCAATATAGTGTGGGCCGGCCGGAGATGCCCAACTCGGAGAGGGTTAGAGGAGGATCTGATGGTTATAGTTACAAGGTTAGCCGTTATAGATGAAGGATGAGAGCAGAGGAGAGAGGTTAGGGTTATAGTGACAGGTTAGGGGTTATAGTGATACAGAGGTTAGAGGTTATAGTGAATATACATAAACATACCTATATACACATATATACATACACATACCCATACACATACCTATATACACATATATACATAGACATACCCATATACACATATATATATACATACACATACCTATATACACATACCTATATACACATACCTATATACACATATATACATACACATACCCATACACATACCTATATACCCATATACACATATATACATACACATACCTATATATACATACACATACCTATATACACATATATACATACACATACCTATATAGACATATATACATACCCATACACATACCTATATACACATATATACATACACATACCCATATACACATATATACATACACATACCCATATACACATATATATACATACACATACCTATAGACACATACCCATATACACATATATACATACACATACCTATAGACACATACCTATATACACATATATACATACACATACCCATACACATACCTATATACACATATATACATACACATACCTATATACACATATATACATACACATACCCATATACATACACATACCTATAGACACATATACACATACCTATATACACATATATACATACCCATATATACATACACATACCTATAGACACATATATACATACACATACCTATATACACATATATACATACACATACCTATATACACATATATACATACACATACCCATATACACAGATATACATACACATACCCATATACATACACATACCTATAGACACATATACACATACACATACCTATATACACATATATACATACACATACCCATATATACATATATACATACACATACCCATATATACATACACATACCTATAGACACATATATACATACACATACCTATATACACATATATACATACCCATATATACATACACATACCTATAGACACATATACACATACACATATCTATATACACACATACACATACCTATATACACATATATACATACACATACCCATATACATACACATACCTATAGACACATATACACATACACATACCTATATACACATATACACATACACATACCTATATACACATATATACATACACATACCTATATACACATATATACATACACATACCTATAGACACCTATACATACACATACCTATATACACATATATACATACACATACCCATATACATACACATACCTATAGACACATATATACATACACATACCTATATACACATATATATATACACATATATACATACACATACCCATATACATACACATACCCATATACATACACATACCTATAGACACATATATACATACACATACCTATATACACATATATACATACACATATATACATACACATACCTATATACACATATATACATACACATACCTATATACACATATATACATACACATACCTATATACATACACATACCTATATAGACATATATACATACACATACCTATATACACATATATACATACACATACCTATATACACATATATACATACACATACATATATACACATATATACATACACATACATATATACACATATATACATACACATACCCATATACACATACCTATACACATATATACATACACATACCTATATACATACACATACCTATATAGACATATATACATACACATACCTATATACACATATATACATACACATACCTATATACACATATATACATACACATACATATATACACATATATACATACACATACCTATATACACATATATACATACACATACATATATACACATATATACATACACATATATACATACTGTCACGTTCTGACCTTTATGTCCTTTGTTTTGTCATTATTTAGTATGGTCAGGGCGTGAGTTGGGGTGGGCAGTCTATGTTTGTTTTTCTATGTTTTGGGGTATTTCTATGTTTCGGCCTAGTATGGTTCTCAATCAGAGGCAGGTGTCATTAGTTGTCTCTGATTGAGAATCATACTTAGGGAGCCTGGGTTTCACTGTGTGTTTGTGGGTGATTGTTCCTGTCTCTGTGTTTTGCACCAGATAGGACTGTTTTTGGTTTTCCACGTTTATTGTTTTGTAGTGTTCATGTTTATCTGTTTTTATTAAACATGAATCAATATAACCACGCTGCGTTTTGGTCTTCCTCTACTTCACCACAGGAAAACCCTTACACATACACATACCTATATACACATATATACATACACATATATACTGTATACATACACATAACTATATACACATATATACATACACATACCTATATACACATATATACATACACATACCTATATACACCTATATACATACACATACCTATATACACATATATACATACACATACCTATATACACATATATACATACACATACCTATATACACATATATACATACACATATATACATACACATACCTATATACACATATATACATACACATACCCTATACACATATACCATATACATACACATACCTATATATACATACACATACCTATATACCTACATACACATACCTATATACACATATATACATACCCATATACACATACCTATATACACATATATACATACACATACCTATATACCTATATACACATACCTATATACACATATATACATACACATACCTATATACACATATATACACATATATACATACACATACCTATATACACATATATACATACACATACCTATATACACATATATACATATACATACCTATATACACATATATACATACACATACCTATATACCTATATACACATATATACATACACATACCTATATACCTATATACACATATATACATACACATACCTATATACACATATATACATACACATACCTATATACCTATATACACATATATACATACACATACCTATATACCTATATACACATATATACATACACATACCTATATACACATATATACATACACATACCTATATACACATATATATATACATATATACATACACATACCCATATACATACACATACCCATATACATACACATACCTATAGACACATATATACATACACATACCTATATACACATATATACATACACATACCTATATACACATATATACATACACATACCTATATACACATATATACATACACATACCTATATACATACACATACCTATATAGACATATATACATACACATACCTATATACACATATATACATACACATACCTATATACACATATATACATACACATACATATATACACATATATACATACACATACCCATATACACATATATACATACACATACCTATATACACATATATACATACACATACATATATACACATATATACATACACATATATACATACTGTCACGTTCTGATTTATGTCCTTTGTTTTGTCATTATACAGGGCTATAGTACTATGTTTGTTTTTCTATATATACATACAGGTGTCATACTCTGATATATACATAGGAGCATATTGTTCCTATACCAGATACTGTTTTTGGTTTTCCACGTTATTGTTTTGTATGTTCATGTTTATCATTAAACATGAATCAATATAACCACGCTACTTCACCACAGGAAAACCCTTACACATACACATACCTATATACACATATATACATACACATATATACTGTATACATACACATAACTATATACACATATATACATGCACATACCCATATACACATATATACATACACATACCTATATACACATATATACATACACATATATACATACACATACCTATATACACCTATATACATACACATACCTATATACACATATATACATACACATACCTATATACACATATATACATACACATACCTATATACACATATATACATACACATACCCATATACACATATACACATACCTATATACACATATATACATACACATACCTTTATACACATATACCATATACATACACATACCTATATATACATACACATACCTATATACCTACATACCTATATACACATATATACATACACATACCCATATACACATATACCATATACATACACATACCTATATATACATACACATACCTATATACCTATATACACATACCTATATACACATATATACATACACATACCTATATACACATATATACACATATATACATACACATACCTATATACACATATATACATACACATACCTATATACACATATATACATACACATACCTATATACACATATATACATACACATACCTATATACCTATATACACATATATACATACACATACCTATATACCTATATACACATATATACATACACATACCTATATACACATATATACATACACATACCTATATACCTATATACACATATATACATACACATACCTATATACACATATATACATACACATACCTATATACACATATATACATACACATACCTATATACACATATATACATACCCATATACACATATATACATACACATACACATACACATACCCATATACACATATATACATACCCATATACATACACATACCTATATACCCATATATACATACACATACCTATAGACATACATTTACATTTAAGTCATTTAGCAGACGTTCTTATCCAGAGCGACTTACAAATTGATGCATTCACCTTATGACATCCAGTGGAACAGTCACTTTACAATAGTGCATCTAAATCTTAAAGGGGGGGGGGTGAGAAGGATTTCTTATCCTATCCTAGGTATTCCTTAAAGAGGTGGGGTTTCAGGTGTCTCCGGAAGGTGGTGATTTACTCCGCTGTCCTGGCGTCGTGAGGGAGTTTGTTCCACTATTGGGGGGCCAGAGCAGGGAACAGTTTAGACTGGGCTGAGCGGGAACTGTACTTCCTCAGTGGTAGGGAAGCGAGCAGGCCAGAGGTGGATGAACGCAGTGCCCCCGCCCTTGTTTGGGTGTAGGGCCTGATCAGAGCCTGGAGGTACTGAGGTGCCGTTCCCCTCACAGCTCCGTAGGCAAGCACCATGGTCTTGTAGCGGATGCGAGCTTCAACTGGAAGCCAGTGGAGAGAGCGGAGGAGCGGGGTGATGTGAGAAAACTTGGGAAGGTTGAACACCAGACGGGCTGCGGCGTTCTGGATGAGTTGTAGGGGTTTAATGGCACAGGCAGGGAGCCCAGCCAACAGCGAGTTGCAGTAATCCAGACGGGAGATGACAAGTGCCTGGATTAGGACCTGCGCCGCTTCCTGTGTGAGGCAGGGTCGTACTCTGCGGATGTTGTAGAGCATGAACCTACAGGAACGGGCCACCGCCTTGATGTTAGTTGAGAACGACAGGGTGTTGTCCAGGATCACGCCAAGGTTCTTAGCACTCTGGGAGGAGGACACAATGGAGTTGTCAATCGTGATGGCGAGATCATGGAACGGGCAGTCCTTCCCCGGGAGGAAGAGCAGCTCCGTCTTGCCGAGGTTCAGCTTGAGGTGGTGATCCGTCATCCACACTGATATGTCTGCCAGACATGCAGAGATGCGATTCGCCACCTGGTCATCAGAAGGGGGAAAGGAGAAGATTAGTTGTGTGTCGTCTGCATAGCAATGATAGGAGAGACCATGTGAGGTTATGACAGAGACAAGTGACTTGGTGTATAGCGAGAATAGGAGAGGGCCTAGAACAGAGCCCTGGGGGAAACCAGTGGTGAGAGTGCGTGGTGAGGAGACAGATTCTCGCCACGTCACCTGGTAGGAGCGACCTGTCAGGTAGGACGCAATCCAAGCGTGGGCCGCGCCGGAGATGCCCAACTCGGAGAGGGTGGAGAGGAGGATCTGATGGTTCACAGTATCGAAGGCAGCCGATAGGTCTAGAAGGATGAGAGCAGAGGAGAGAGAGTTAGCTTTAGCGGTGCGGAGCGCCTCCGTGATACAGAGAAGAGCAGTCTCAGTTGAATGACTAGTCTTGAAACCTGACTGATTTGGATCAAGAAGGTCATTCTGAGAGAGATAGCGGGAGAGCTGGCCAAGGACGGCACGTTCAAGAGTTTTGGAGAGAAAAGAAAGAAGGGATACTGGTCTGTAGTTGTTGACATCGGAGGGATCGAGTGTAGGTTTTTTCAGAAGGGGTGCAACTCTCGCTCTCTTGAAGACGGAAGGGACGTAGCCAGCGGTCAGGGATGAGTTGATGAGCGAGGTGAGGTAAGGGAGAAGGTCTCTGGAAATGGTCTGGAGAAGAGAGGAGGGGATAGGGTCAAGCGGGCAGGTTGTTGGGCGGCCGGCCGTCACAAGACGCGAGATTTCATCTGGAGAGAGAGGGGAGAAAGAGGTCAGAGCACAGGGTAGGGCAGTGTGAGCAGAACCCGCGGTGTCGTTTGACTTAGCAAACGAGGATCGGATGTCGTCGACCTTCCTTTCAAAATGGTTGACGAAGTCATCTGCAGAGAGGGAGGAGGGGGGGGGATTCAGGAGGGAGGAGAAGGTGGCAAAGAGCTTCCTAGGGTTAGAGGCAGATGCTTGGAATTTAGAGTGGTATAAAGTGGCTTTAGCAGCAGAGACAGAGGAGGAAAATGTAGAGAGGAGGGAGTGAAAGGATGCCAGGTCCGCAGGGAGGCGAGTTTTCCTCCATTTCCGCTTGGCTGCCCGGAGCCCTGTTCTGTGAGCTCGCAATGAGTCGTCGAGCCACGGAGCGGGAGGGGAGGACCGAGCCGGCCTGGAGGATAGGGGGCATAGAGAGTCAAAGGATGCAGAAAGGGAGGAGAGGAGGGTTGAGGAGGCAGAATCAGGAGATAGGTTGGAGAAGGTTTGAGCAGAGGGAAGAGATGATAGGATGGAAGAGGAGAGAGTAGCGGGGGAGAGAGAGCGAAGGTTGGGATGGCGCGATACCATCCGAGTAGGGGCAGTGTGGGAAGTGTTGGATGAGAGCGAGAGGGAAAAGGATACAAGGTAGTGGTCGGAGACTTGGAGGGGAGTTGCAATGAGGTTAGTGGAAGAACAGCATCTAGTAAAGATGAGGTCGAGCGTATTGCCTGCCTTGTGAGTAGGGGGGGAAGGTGAGAGGGTGAGGTCAAAAGAGGAGAGGAGTGGAAAGAAGGAGGCAGAGAGGAATGAGTCAAAGGTAGACGTGGGGAGGTTAAAGTCGCCCAGAACTGTGAGAGGTGAGCCGTCCTCAGGAAAGGAGCTTATTAAGGCATCAAGCTCATTGATGAACTCTCCGAGGGAACCTGGAGGGCGATAAATGATAAGGATGTTAAGCTTGAAAGGGCTGGTAACTGTGACAGCATGGAATTCAAAGGAGGCGATAGACAGATGGGTAAGGGGAGAAAGAGAGAATGACCTTTGATCTAAATGGCTTTTATTTTATAGATGAGTACTGAATTGCACGTTCTCCAAAGGCACATTTAAAAGTGTCCCATACAATAATGGAATCTGCTGTACCTATGTTATGTCTGAAAAAGTCTGTTATAAATTCTTATATCCTAGTTCTAAACAATTTATCATCTAGTAGGCTTTGATTCAATTTCCAATATCCTTGCCCACGTGGAAATTCTGTAAGAGTAATATATATGTAAATTATGTGATGATCCGACCGCATTCTGTCCTCTATCAACACTTTTTAAACTTTTGATGCCAGAGAGAATGGTATAAGAAAGTAGTCAAGATGACTAGCTTGATTAAGCGTCCGCCATGTATGTCTCACTAGATCAGAGTATTTAAGTCTCCATATATCCTCTAATTCCAATATATCCATGACATTCATGATTTCCTTAGGTGTCTGAGGGTGATAGTTTGTTGTGATTTCCTTAGGTGCCTGAGGGTGATAGTTTGTTGTGATTTCCTTTCTGGTCCATAGAGGTACTTAAGATCGTATTAAAATCTCCCACCATAATAATAGAGTCTAGTGTTGCTTGTAGAGCTGATAGATTCTTATATATATTTTAGAAGCTTGGATCATCATTATTTGGACCATATAGGTTAATAAGCCATATCTGTTTATTGTCCAATAGCATATTTAAAATAATCCGTCTGCCAATTTGCACATTTCGATCAAAATTACTTTTAATTAATACCATCACATCAATGTTAATGCTTAGACAATCAATGGCATCAATAAATACAGACAACAACACCTTTCTTCTGTTACGTAGAGCACTTTTATTTTGCCGAAATTCCATGACCCGGAAGTAAAAATGTTGTGTTGCTGACGAGACGCTGGTGGAGATGCGGAAGTAGACGGTTATAACAATTAGCCACCTTGCTAGCTAATTATTTACTTAACTGAACATTTACTTGATAAAGACAACGATAAATAGGTCCTGAATTGAATGATATATCCTTTGATACGTATTTGTTGGTGAAACCTACATATTTCCTCGCTCAACCAGGAGGGAATTTGAAAACAATCGAACGTAAGTTAGTTTTGCTAAGCTACTAGCTAGTGTTATAACTGCTGGCACATCAATATTGACCCTGCAATTCATGTTTTTTCATTATAGATGATGGTGAAACATGTCCATCTAGCATACATCAAATGTCCGGGTAACGTCACATCGGTCATGGCTGGCTAGCTAGCTAGTTGCCCATAGAGGTTCACTTCAAATCGGTCATGGCTAGCTAGCCTCCCAAACATATTATATGGATTGAGAAGTTGGCCAGCTACAGATTCATCATGCTCAGACGTTTTCTGTTGGCTAGATAGTCCAACATTCTGGAGAAAAAACACAAATGTTTATGCACAAAATACTTAATATACATAATAACTTAATTGTGGAAACTTTATAACAATGTGTGTTATCAGGGAGAGGCTTTATGGCCACGCCTGTTGTCCGTGGGTCGCACAGGTAGAGTTTAGTCTCTACTTTAATCAAATGTAAGAAACATTTCGCTGCTTAAGACCGATTTGACCCGGTCGGTCACATATTTTGAATGATTGTCCATATAAGGCTGAAACATATATTTAGATATCTGAAGGTTTTTTTTTTCTGCATAGAAATGTCTTTGGTGGCCGCCTAAGTGTTTCTTTTCGGGCCACCTATGTCCAAAAATAATGTGTATATATATATATATAAAATATTACTTTTATGGATGGACCTAAAGTATGTAGAAAAGATAGTGGACCTATGTACACTACCGTTAAAAAGTTTGGGGTCACTGAGAAATGTCCTTGTTTATAATTATAATTATTTTTTTAAATGATGTCCTTTAAAATAACATCAAATTGATCAGAAATACAGTGTAGACATTGTTTTCAATAAGATCATCTTTGATAACTAACAAACACCTAAATCAAAGCTAGACAGTCAGGTGAGAATATACAATAAAACTAATTATACATTCAGGAGTGTTTTTGTCATGGCGGGGGCCCCCATTGATTTTGTTATGATGTTTGAGTCACTTGTATGGTATTAGCAGGCAAAATGTAGAATTGAAGGGAATTTGCTATAGAATGGCACATTGTTCTCTCAGCCTCATAGCAAAATGTGTAGAATTGTTCTGCAGTGACGGGAGCTGTGGCTGGACTGCTCCCCCTCTGGAGATGTGCCCCTCTGCACCATGTTAAGTTGTGGCTGCTGCTTTTTGTTGCATCCAACTAACATCACTCCACCGTATTCCAGACCATGCCTGACCAGTGTAGTGTACACTGTGACCAGATCTTCAGGCCATTTCTCAGTGAGGCCACTGCTTCACGTGCATCACCGCTGAGGTTAGAGTCTAGATGAACTTGGTCATTGATACCACTGGTACTTCCTGTCCTCCCTGGATGAGTGGTGCAGGTTGTGGAGGGTCTCTTGAAAACATCTGGATTTCCAGACTTTTTGGGGTGTTATTAAATAGATCACAACATTTCCTTTACAACTTTGAAAAGAATTGTGCGGCCATCCTCAATTCAAGTCAGTCCTCCATTAAATCAATTGTTTGTCGTTCTCTTAGCAACCTACTGTCTCAACCTGACTCTCCTTGAGTAGTCCAACAAGATGCTGCTCTGAGGGCAATCCCTTTGCAATTCCTATTATAAAGACTTTTCCTACAAGCCCAAAACGTTGCTGGCAAGCAACTTAAATGTGGTGACAACATTAGAAAAAGAATTGCATAGCAGTCTTGTGTTGGTCAATAAAAGGATGAGGAATACGCTCTATATGTAGTGTGATTTAGTGACCTTACCATTTCAATCAAACAACACTGAAAAACACAATACAGTGTGTGTTTGGGACTTTTACCATTGAAACCATTGAAACTGCTGTAAACTGTTGGTGTACTTGTTCACCAGGAAAGGTCTAACAGTAATTCGTCCAGACCTTAAGGAGAATATACGACACACAAAGGGCCCGTTTCCTGGTCACAGGTTAGGCATTAAAGGTTGACCCACGGATTTGCTTTCATGGAGGACAGGCATGAATTGTAGGATGACCACACAATTTGTTTTTCATAATGAGCCAAATCTACTGGTTTTCTGACACAAGTTGATAAACAAAAGTCATCTATTTAATAAACACAAGAGACCAGCAAAATGGATAAGAGTGTAGTAGGAACAGCGGCATCTAGTGGTCAACCTGCTACTGTCACACTACTGTATGGTAGATAATACAAGCGACTTCAATGGCTAATTTGTCTTCACTGGGAAGAACATCACCATTTTCACAGGGAAGCCACAGCTTCATACTACTTGTCAAACATGGAGAACTCCTACTCCATACTGATGGTTGGGTTTGCGGGTGGTCTGTGGGTGGCGTTGACAAGTTGTTTTTGGTAGGAAGAAGTTTGATACTATATTTATTGAATATCTGAATCCAATCAATTAAATGGCCAATTTGAGACAAAATTACATTTAAACAAAATCATTTTATCAGGAATGCCAATCTAACTACTGAAACCATTTCAAAACAATCTGAGATGGTGTGTGCCATGGCTGAAATGACATGAAACAACTCCTGGGCTGCTGTTCTTCTCTAATCAAGTAGATGGAACAACTCCTGGGCTGCTGTTCTTCTCTAATCAAGTAGGATGGAACAACTCCTGGGCTGCTGTTCTTCTAATCAGCCCAGGATGGAACAACTCCTGGGCTGCTGTTCTCTCTAATCAAGTAGGATGGAACAACTCCTGGGCTGCTGTTCTTCTCTAATCAAGTAGGATGGAACAACTCCTGGGCTGCTGTTCTTCTCTAATCAAGTAGGATGGAACAACTC
>NW_025749537.1:0-24151 GCF_021184085.1 Oncorhynchus gorbuscha | reverse complement strand
CTGTCTCTCTCTCTCTCTCCCCCACTCTCTCTCTCCCCCCACTCTCTCTGTCTCCCTCTCTCCCCCACCCCCACTCTCTCTGTCTCTCCCCCCACTCTCTCTATCTCTCTCTCTCCCCCCACTCTCTCTATCTCTCTCTCTCTCCCCCCACTCTCTCTCCCCCCACTCTCTCTCTCCCCCACTCTCTCTCTGTCTCTGTCCCCTCCCACTCTCTCTCCTTAATTTCTCTCTGTCTTCTCTCTCCCACTTTCTCTATCTCTCTCTTCCCACTCTTCTCTCCCCCACTATCTCGCTTCTCTTTCCCCACTCCCCACTTCTGTCTTCTTCACCCCCTGACTCTCTCTGTCTCTCTCCACTTTTATCTTCTCCCCCACTCTCTATCTCTCTTCCCACTTTCTTCCCCACTGTCTCTGTCTTCTCTTCTCCCCTCTAATTTCTCTTCTATCTCTTCCCCACCCCCACTCTCTCTGTCTCTCTCCCCACTCTCTCTATCTCTCTCTCTCCCCCCACTTTCTATCTCCCCCACTCTCTCTATCTCCCCCACTCTCTCTATCTCCCCCCACTCTCTCTATCTCTCCTTCTCTATTTCTCTCTCTAGAACTGGCACACACATCAGACACAAATTCTCCAAAACATAAGTGACCGTTGCAGGATCGATAATATGGACTAATTCATAAAAATCAAGCTTTAATAATTCAGACATAGAATGCAATGTTTTTCATTGAGAAAAAAGATAAATGAATATGAATATAAAAATCTGAAATATTTACTACACAACAAACACATAAAAAAACTAAATAATAAATAATAACTATAAAAACTGAATGACTAACAAAAACATTCCTAATGAATGAATATCAAAGCTAAAAAGTTTTAAAGATCTCTTTAAAAGAATCCCACCATTTCAGCCTCTCTCAGGTCCTCTGGCAGGCAATTCAGATGCTGGGTCATAATAACTAAAGGCTGCCTTTCCATGCCTCTTGGTCTCGGCTTTGGATAGTTAAAGGCCAGCGTGAGAGGACCTGAGGGACCTACTGGGTACATAACTTAAAAGCATGTCTGACATGTATTGGGTTGAACAATCGTGGATTGATTTAAAAACCAATATAATATTTTATTTATTTATTCTAAAACTCACAGGCAGCCAGTGGAGAGACTTTTTGAAACCGGTCTCTGTCTGGTCATGGTCAGTACATTTGTGATGCAGCATTTTGTATGTTTTGTAGTTGACCAATGGCTTTCTTGGGTAGACCAGACAGGAGAGCATCACAGTAGTCAAACCAGCTTGTAATTAAAGAATGGATACGTCTCTCTGTATCAGCCTGAGAGAGAAACGCCACACCTTGGCAATAGTCCTCAGGCGGTAAAAAGCTATTTTGGTTACATTCCTAATGCTTGATTCGAAATTGAATTCAGAATCTGAAATAACAACTAGGCTTTTTACCTTGTGTTTTATCTTTATTGCCTGTGAATTAAAATAAAATATCTCTGTGCTTTGGCTCCAAAAATATGTACCTCAGTCTTGTCTTGATTTAGCTGGAGGAAGTGGTGACACAGACAGCTGTGTATTATTTGAATGTATCAGCAGTTCAAATAAATTCTGTGTTTTCTGCCAAGGGGTCACTCACAATAACCACTGTGCCATTTCTACAGGAGTTGATAGGGTTTCCAAGTCCTCTGTTGGTAATTCTGACAGGGAGGACTGGAGCACTACCAGACCCTGTTCGTCATTCTCTAAAACAGTTTGATGTTGCTGGGACTGGAGCACTACCAGACCCTGTCGGTCATTCTCTAAAACAGTTTGATGTTGCTGGGACTGGAGCACTACCAGACCCTGTCGGTCAGTCTCTAAAACAGTTTGATGTTGCTGGGACTGGAGCACTACCAGACCCTGTCGGTCAGTCTCTAAAACAGTTTGATGTTGCTGGGACTGGAGCACTACCAGACCCTGTCGGTCAGTCTCTAAAACAGCTACTACTGTTAGCTAGCCAGATAGACACAAATAATTGCTACCCACAAAGAATGGACATCTTCCTTGCACAACGTCCTTTTTGCCTGTTATACTATCTGATAAGCTACATTTTTACAATTCACATATAGCTAGCTGATAGTTATGAAGTAACATGTTGCTTTGTCTATATCTTGTTTAGTCTCTATTGCCATTGTCCTGGGTAGAAGAAGGAGGTTCAGAGAATGGAGTTGGAGTTGATGTCATGGACACGGGCTCCTGGGAGACAGTGGACCTTGGTTGGTCCACAGACCGTAGGCAGGCCAAAATCTCTCACCATCTAGCTGCCCACACTGATGGTTGTTGTGATGGAAGAGAAGGAGCGGATGGGACTGACTTGGGCAGGGGGACGGAGGCTACGAGCCAGGCTAGCTTGACTCTTCACACCAACAACAGCGGACGGGGGGTGAGGATGGCCTGAGACCCTTCTGTCTTGAGTCAGCGACCTGCTGAACTGTGGTGACAGTGGAGGAGTGTATACACCCAAGATCTGTGCTGACTTCCTGGGCTGGCAGATCCATCTCAAGCGGGGCAAAGCTGGATCAGATCTTCTCGGATAGATGAAGGGTGGCCAGACTGCCTCCCCGATCTCCTGTCCAGCCTCCCATGGGGCCGTGGAGTTGAGCTGAACAACTGTCTGTTAGATTTGGACAGATCAACGCCACCCGACTCATCGACAGCTTTGCTATAGGAGGCATTTAAAACGGTGATTCAGGTTGCCTGGGTTACAGCAAGGTCGGTGTACTTAGAAAGCAGGTTATCCTTTACTCTCAGCCGAGCTAACAGCCGGAGGATCTCTTCCCTGAGATGATTGATGGTGGTGCATTTAGGCAGACACATCCTGTTCATTTTCTAGTTACACCGTATCTTATGATTGTGTGGAAATAATGTCACACCTGAAGCATTTGTTCCCAGCTGTGAATAAACACACCGGTAGGCTAGCACTGCTAGCGTTAGCCTGCTCCATTTTCATGATGGCTAGCACTGCTAGCGTTAGCCTGCTCCATTTTCATGATGGCTAGCACTGCTAGCGTTAGCCTGCTCCGTTTCATTAATGGCTAGCACTGCTAGCGTTAGCCTGCTCCGTTTTCATAATGGCTAGCACTGCTAGCGTTAGCCTGCTCCCGTTTTCATAATGGCTAGCACTGCTAGCGTTAGCCTGCTCCGTTTTCATGATGGATAGCAGCTAACTGCTACTTAACAGGAATCCTGAGACAAACTTGCAGTCCCAGCCGTAAAGGCTGACCGCGTCACGGTATCCATAGCAATACAAACTTCAGCTATGATTTAGAAACTATTTCAAAACAACAACAAACCGAGAGGAGACAGAGTGTACACTGTTCTGTTGCGCGCTCTGATGACGTCTCTGGCCAAAAACATGATCCATTAACGGAAGATTTGTAATGGTACACAACTAGATACCAGATACACAACTAGTCTAAAGAAGGCCAGTTTTATTGCTTCTTTAATCAGAACTAGTTTTCAGCTGTGCTAACATAATTGCAAAAGGGTTTTCTAATGATCAATTTGCCTTTTAAAATGATAAACTTGGATTAGCTAACACAACGTGCCATTGGAACACAGGAGTGATGGTTGCTAATAATGGGCCTCTGTACGCCTATGTAGATATTCCATTACAAATCTGCTGTTTCCAGCTAAAATAGTCATTTACAACATTAACGATGTCTACACTGTATTTCTGATCAATTTGATGTTATTTTAATGGACAACAAAATGTGCTTTTCTTTCAAAAACAAGGACATTTCTAAAACCTTTGAACGGTAGTGTACATGATGAGAGGGTAGAGTTGGATGGAATAGATCACATGGAATTATTCTTCTTCCTGAAGAGAGCATGGGAGCACTGATTTAAAAGTGTGGATATCCACCAAGCCACTGATGAGATCCCTGTAAGGGAACACATGCATCAGGAAAATATAAAATGAGATCGGAGTCTTTTCAAGGTGAAAACTGACTGACTGGGTTTCAGAATAACCTCGTCCTGTTTTCAACAAGAACACGACCTTTGGAAATCACTGTAATGGTGTATGCTGGTTGGGAATCACTGTAATGGTGTATGCTGGTTGGGAATTACTGTAATGGTGTATGCTGGTTGGGAATCACTGTAATGGTGTATGCTGGTTGGGATTCTGTCCGGCACACGTCCTTCTTCATTAAAATGGCAGGATGACATCATCACGTCCTTCTTTATTACTATGGCAGGATGACATCATCACGCCCTTCTTTATTACTATGGCAGGATGACATCATCACGTCCTTCTTCATTAATATGGCAGGATGACATCATCACGTCCTTCTTCATTAAAATGGCAGGATGACATCATCACGTCCTTCTTTATTACTATGGCAGGATGACATCATCACGTCCTTCTTCATTAATATGGCAGGATGACATCATCACGTCCTTCTTCATTAAAATGGCAGGATGACATCATCGCGTCCTTCTTTATTACTATGGCAGGATGACATCATCACGTCCTTCTTCATTAATATGGCAGGATGACATCATCACGTCCTTCTTCATTAAAATGGCAGGATGACATCATCACGTCCTTCTTTATTACTATGGCAGGATGACATCATCACGTCCTTTATTACTATGGCAGGATGACATCATCACGTCCTTCTTCATTACTATGGCAGGATGACATCACCACGCCCTTTATTACTATGGCAGGATGACATCATCACGTCCTTCTTCATTACTATGGCAGGATGACATCATCACGCCCTTTATTACTATGGCAGGATGACATCATCACGTCCTTCTTCATTACTATGGCAGGAAGACATCATCACGCCCTTTATTACTATGGCAGGATGATCATCACGTCCTTCTTCATTACTATGGCAGGATGACATCATCACGTCCTTTATTACTATGGCAGGATGACATCATCACGTCCTTCTTCATTACTATGGCAGGATGACATCACCACGTCCTTTATTACTATGGCAGGATGACATCATCACGTCCTTCTTCATTAATATGGCAGGATGACATCATCACGTTCTTCTTCATTAAAATGGCAGGATGACATCATCACGTCCTTCTTTATTACTATGGCAGGATGACATCATCACGTCCTTTATTACTATGGCAGGATGACATCATCACGTCCTTCTTTATTACTATGGCAGGACGACATCGTCACGAACAACAAAACAACCTCCACATACAGACATCAACAATAACCCAGACAACCATTATTATTATTTTGTTGTTCCTTCCCTTTAGCAAGCCCACATTGGGAAGAGCCAATAATTGCAGGCTTGATGGATTGATTGATACCTTACCCGTTGTTCCTGACAGGATACAAAGGTCTGGAAGCCCGGGGCTACACCGAAACCCAGCTGGTCAATGAAGGGAGGCTCGTCCTGTGTGTGGATCTGAACCTTGATGCCAGCCTCGAACGACGTCTCATCTGGAGAGAGAAGGGAAAGGAGAAAATGCATCCTAAAACCAGAAACAGCATGGTCAGTGTATTAATCAGTCTGATTTCATTCAACTGGTCAGTGTATTAATCAGTCTGATTTCATTCAACTGGACAGTGTATTAACAGATTTCATTCAACTGGTCAGTGTATTAATCAGTCTGATTTCATTCAACTGGTCAGTGTATTAATCAGTCTGATTTCATTTTCATTCCCAACTGGACAGTGTATTAATCAGTCTGATTTCATTCAACTGGTCAGTGTATTAATCAGTCTGATTTCATTCAACTGACAGTGTATTAATCAGTCTGATTTCATTCAACTGGACAGTGTATTAATCAGTCTGATTTCATTCAACTGGTCAGTGTATTAATCAGTCTGATTTCATTCAACTGGACAGAGAAAAACATGAAATTAATAACCTGAAAATCTGATTACAATAAGGAATCAGAAGAACAGATTGATCTCAAAATGATGTATACTCTATTGTTGATGTTCCTCCTGTGTACTAGCCTTCCCTTATCCCCAGTCCATCCCCAATCCATCCCAATCCATCCTATCATCCCCAATCCCATCCTCAATCCATCCCCAATCCATCCCTATCCATTCCCCAATCCATCCTCCTGTGTCCCCTTCCCTTATCCCCTATCCATCCCAATCCATCCCAATCCATCCCCTATCCATTCCCAATCCATCCCCAATCCATCCCCAATCCATCCCCAATCCCATCTCAATCCATCCCTAACTTCCCCAATCCATCCCCTATCCATCCCCAATCCATCCTAATCCATCCCTATCCATTCCTAATCCATCCCCAATCCTAATTCCCAATCCATCCCCTAACTATCATTTCAATCCATCCTATCCATCCCCTATTCATCTATACATCCCTATTCTATCCCCTATCCATCCCCAATCCGTCCCTAACTATCCCCTATCCACCCTTATCCTCCCCCTAGCTATCCCCTAATCCATCCCAATCTATCCTAACTATCTCACAATCATCCCTAACTATCCCCAATCCATCCTTCTATCCAATCCATCCTAACTATTCATCTATCCACCCTAATCCATCCCCTATCCATCCCTATCCATCTATTCATCGCAATCCATTCCCCTAACTATCCACTAACTTCACTTTTATCCATCCTAACTGTCCAATCCATCCCTATTGTCTATCACAATCCGTCCCCTAACTATTCCCTAACTCATTCCCTAATCCATCCCTAACTATCCTTTCTAATCTATCCTAAGCTGTCAATCCATCCTATTATCCCAATCATCCTAACTATCCCAATCCATCCCCTATTCATTCATCTCAATTCATCCCTATCTCTATTCCTTTTCTATCCCCAATCCATCCATTCATTATTCTCCAAATCCCGTCGCCTTTATCCCCAATTCATCCCTATCCATCCCTATCCATCCCCTAACCATCCCCTATCTATCCTTTAATTATCCCAACCCATCCCCTATCATCCCTATTCATCCCCAATCCATCCCTAACTATCCTCTATTCATCCTAACTATCCCCAATCCATCCCTAACTATCCCCAATCCATCCATAACTATCCCCAATCCACCCCCTAACTATCCCCAATCCATCCCCTAACTATTCCAATCCATCCCAATCCATCCTAACTCATCCCTATCTATCCTCTATCCATCCCTTAACTGTCCCAATCCATCCCTAACTATCCCCTATCCATCCCTAACTATCCACTAGCTATCCCCAATCCATCCCTAACTATCCCTAACTATCCCCAATCCATCTGTCCATCCCCTAATATCCCGATCCGTCATCTCTAACTATCCCTATCCATCCCTAACTATCCCCTATCCATCCCCTAACTATCCCTATCCATCCCAAATCCATCCCCAATCCATCCCCTAACTATCCCCAATCCATCCCTAACTATCCCCTATCCATCCCAAATCCATCTATCATCCCTAACTATCCCGATCCATCCCCTAACTATCCCGATCCATCCTCTAACTATCCCTAATTATCCCTAACTATCTGAAAATCCATCCCCTATCCATCCCCTAACTATCCCAATCCATCCCCTAACTATCCCTAACTATCCCAGATCATCCTCTAATTATCCCTATCCATCCTCCTAACTATCCCTATCCATCCTCTAACTATCCCTATCCATCCCTAATTATTCCCCTATCCATCCCCTAACTATCCTGATCCATCCTCTAACTCAAATCCAAATCAAATCCTCTAACTATCCCCAATCCATCCCCTAACTATCAGCCAATCCATCCCTACAGAATCCCCAATCCTAAATCCCAAACAGCAAACAATCCAGGTCCCTAACTATCCTCTAGGAAATTTCCTAGAAATCCAAAACCTAGGAACAATCCTAGAGAGGAACCCCTAACTATCCAGTCCTCTCCGTCCCCTAGATTATAACAGAAAATGACCAACTATCCTCTATAAATCCCTAACTATCCCTAACTAAGGTAGAACATCCCCTAACTATCCCCCAATCCATCCCCTAACTATCAGGTCCATCCCTAACAGCCAATCCATCCCCTAACTGTCCCCAATCCATCCCCAATCCATCCCTAACTGTCCCCTAGAGAGAAATCAAGAGAGAATCCCTAACTATGGGGGTCCATCCCCTATCCATCCCTATCCGTGGAGATTATAACAGAACATCCCTATCCATCAAATTCATAAATGATCCATCCCAACTATCCTCTATCATCCCCTAACTATCCCTAACTATCCCCAATCCATCCCCTAACTATCCCAATCTGATCCCTAACTATCCCCAATCCATCCCCTAACTATCCCCAATCCATCCCCCTAATATCCCCAATCATCCCAATCCATCCCCTAACTATCCCCTAACTATCCCCAATCCATCCCCTAACTATCCCCAATCATCCCTAACTATCCCTATCCATCCCTATCTATCCCTATCCATCCTAAACCATCCCTATCTATCCAATCCATCTAACTATCCCGATCCATCCCTATCTATCTCCCGATCCATCATCTAACTATCCTCTATCCATCCCTATCCATCCCTAACTATCCCAATCCATCCCTAACTATCCCGATCCATCCCTTAACTATCCCAATCCATCATCTAACTATCCTCTATCCATCCCCTATCCATCCCCTAACTATCCCCAATCCTCCCTAACTATCCCGATCCATCTCAAATCCATCCCCCATCCATCCCTAACTGTCTATCCATCCCTAACTATCCCCAATCCATCCTCTAACTATCCTAGCTGTCCCCAGTCACCCTAACTATCCCCTAACTATCCCCAATTCATCCCCTAACTTCATCCTAACTGTCTAATCCATCCCCTAACTATCTAACTATCCCAATCCATCCCTAGCTGTCTGATCGTCCTTATCTGATCATCCCTATTATCCCTATCCATCCCTAACTATCCCCAATCCATCCCCTAACTATCCCTATCCATCCCCCTAACTATCCCTATCCATCCCCTAACTATCCCTATCCATCCCTAACTATCCCCTATCCATCCCCCTAACTATCCTATCCATCCCTGACTATCCCTATCCATCCCTAACTATCCCCTATCATCCCACCTTCTCCCTATCCATCCCCTAACTATCCCTAACTATCTATCCATCCCTAACTATCCCCAATCCATCCCTAACTATCCCCAATCCATCCCCTAACTATCGTCCATCCCCTAACTATCACAATCCATCCTCTAACTATCACTCTATCCATCCCTACTTCTCTATCCATCCCCTAACTTTCCCTAACTATCCCGATCCATCCCCTAACTATCCCCCGATCCATCCCTAACTATCCCTATCCATCCCCTAACTATCCCTATCATCCCCTATCATCCCTAACTATCCCGATCCATCCCTAACTATCCCAATCCATCCCCTACTATCCCGATCCATCCCTAACTATCCCGATCATCCTAACTATCCCTAACTATCCCCAATCCATCCCCTAACTATCCCGATCCATCCCCTAACTATCCCCAATCCATCCTCTAACTATCCCCTATCCATCCTATCCATCCCTATCCATCCCTATCCGTCCTAACTATCGATCCATCCCCTAACTATCCCCAATCCATCCCCTAACTATCTGATCCGTCCCTAACTATCTGATCATCCCCTAACTATCTAACTATCCCCCATCCATCCCCTAACTATCCCGATCCATCCCCTAACTATCACAAATCAAATCCCTAACTATCCCCAATCATCCCTAACCATCCCTATCCATCCACAATCCATCCCCTAACTATCCCCAACCCATCCCCTATCCATCCCCTATTCATCCCCAATCCATCCCTAACTATCTCTATCCATCCCTAACTATCCCCCTAACTATCCCCAATCCATCTATTTATGTCTGATCCATCCCATAACTATCACAATCCATCCCCTAACTATCCCCAATCCATCCTAACTATCCCAATCCATCCCCAATCCATCCCTGGCTTCTCCCTATCTGTCACAATCCATCCCTTAACTATCCCCAATCCATCCCTAACTGTCTATCCATCCCTGGCTATCACTAGCTATCACAATCCATCCCTAACTATCCCCTAACTATCACAATCCGTCCCTATCCATCCCCTAACTATCCGATCCGTCACTCTAGCTATCCTATCCATCCACTAACTATCCCTATCCATCCCCTAACTATCCCTATCATCCCAAAATCCATCTGATCCGTCCCTAACTATCCCCAATCCATCCCCCTAACTATCTATCCATCCCAAATCCATCCCTATCCATCCCTAACTATCCCCGATCCATCCCTAACTATCCATCCGTCATCACAACTATCCTATCCATCTAACTATCCTAATCCATCCCCTATCCATCCTAACTATCCCCAATCCATCCCTAACTATCCCTAACTATCCCAGATCCATCCTCCTAACTATCCTATCCGTCACCTCTAACTATCCTATCAATCCTCTAACTATCTATCCATCCCTAACTATCCCTGATCCATCCTCTAACTATCCCGATCCATCCTCTAACTATCCCCAATCCATCCCCTAACTATCCCCAATCCATCCCCTAACTATCCCCAATCCATCCCTAACTATCCCCAATCCATCCCCTAACTATCCCCAATCCATCCCCTAACTATCCTCTATCCATTCCCTAACTATCCCTAACTATCCCCAATCCATCCCCTAACTATCCCCACTCCATCCCTAACTATCCCCAATCCATCCCCTAACTATCCTCTATCCATCCCTAACTATCCCCTAACTATCCCCAATCCATCCCCTAACTATCCCCAATCCATCCCCTAACTATCCCCAATCCATCCCCTAACTATCCCCTAACTATCCCCAATCCATCCCCAATCCATCCCCTAACTATCCCCAATCCATCCCCTATCCATCCCCAACCCATCCCCTATCCATCCCCTATTCATCCCCAATCCATCCCCTAACTATCCTCTATCCATCCCCTAACTATCCCCAATCCATCCCCTATCCATCCCCTAACTATCCCCGATCCATCCTCTAACTATCCCCTATCCATCCCCTAACTATCCCCTATCCATCCCCTAACTATCCCCTATCCATCCCAAATCCATCCCCAATCCATCCCCTAACTATCCCCAATCCATCCCCTAACTATCCCTATCCATCCCAAATCCATCCCTATCCATCCCCTAACTATCCCGATCCATCCCCTAACTATCCCCGATCCATCCTCTAACTATCCCCTATCCATCCCTAACTATCCCCAATCCATCCCCTATCCATCCCCTAACTATCCCCAATCCATCCCCTAACTATCCCCTAACTATCCCAGATCCATCCTCTAACTATCCCTATCCATCCTCTAACTATCCCCTATCCATCCTCTAACTATCCCTATCCATCCCCTAACTATCCCTATCCATCCCCTAACTATCCCTGATCCATCCTCTAACTATCCCCGATCCATCCTCTAACTATCCCCAATCCATCCCTAACTATCCCCAATCCATCCCCTAACTATCCCCAATCCATCCCCTAACTATCCCCAATCCATCCCCTAACTATCCTCTATCCATTCCCTAACTATCCCTAACTATCCCCAATCCATCCCCTAACTATCCCACTCCATCCCCTAACTATCCCCAATCCATCCCTAACTATCCTCTATCCATCCCTAACTATCCCCTAACTATCCCCAATCCATCCCCTAACTATCCCCAATCCATCCCCTAACTATCCCCAATCCATCCCCTAACTATCCCCAATCCATCCCCAATCCATCCCCTAACTATCCCTAACTATCCCCAATCCATCCCCAATCCATCCCCTAACTATCCCCAATCCATCCCCTATCCATCCCCTATCCATCCCCAACCCATCCCCTATCCATCCCCTATTCATCCCCAATCCATCCCCTAACTATCCTCTATCCATCCCCTAACTATCCCCTAACTATCCCCAATCCATCCCCTAACTATCCCCAATCCATCCCCTAACTATCCCCAATCCATCCCCTAACTATCCCCAATCCATCCCCTAACTATCCCCAATCCATCCCCAATCCATCCCCTAACTATCCCCTAACTATCCCCAATCCATCCCTAACTATCCCCAATCCATCCCCTAACTATCCCCTATCCATCCCCTAACTATCCCCTATCCATCCCTAACTATCCCTAACTATCCCCAATCCATCCCCTAACTATCCCCGATCCATCCCTAACTATCCCCAATCCATCATCTAACTATCCTCTATCCATCCCCTAACTATCCCCTATCCATCCCCTAACTATCCCCAATCCATCCCCTAACTATCCCGATCCATCTCAAATCCATCCCCAATCCATCCCTAACTATCCCCTATCCATCCCTAACTATCCCCAATCCATCCTCTAACTATCCCCTAACTATCCCAATCCACCCCTAACTATCCCTAACTATCTCAATTCATCCCTAACTATCCCCTAACTATCCCCAATCCATCCCCTAACTATCCCTAACTATCCCCAATCCATCCCTAACTATCCCCAATCCATCCCCTAACTATCCCCTATCCATCCCCTAACTATCCCCAATCCATCCCTAACTATCCCTATCCATCCCCTAACTATCCCTATCCATCCTAACTATCCTATCCATCCCTAACTATCCCTATCCATCCCTAACTATCCCCTATCCATCCCCTAACTATCCCTATCCATCCCTAACTATCCCCTATCCATCCCATAACTATCCCCTATCCATCCCTAACTATCCCTAACTATCCCCTATCCATCCCTAACTATCCCCAATCCATCCCCTAACTATCCCCAATCCATCCCCTAACTATCCCCATCCATCCCCTAACTATCCCCAATCCATCCTCTAACTATCCTCTATCCATCCCCTAACTATCCCCTATCCATCCCCTAACTATCCCCTAACTATCCCCAATCCATCCCTAACTATCCCTACGATCCATCCCCTAACTATCCCCAATCCATCCCCTATCCATCCCCTATCCATCCCCAACCCATCCCTATCCATCCCCTATTCATCCCCAATCCATCCCCTAACTATCCTCTATCCATCCCCTAACTATCCCCTAACTATCCCCAATCCATCCCCTAACTATCCCCAATCCATCCCCTAACTATCCCCAATCCATCCCCTAACTATCCCCAATCCATCCCCTAACTATCCCCAATCCATCCCCAATCCATCCCCTAACTATCCCCTAACTATCCCCAATCCATCCCCTAACTATCCCCAATCCATCCCCTAACTATCCCCTATCCATCCCCTAACTATCCCCTATCCATCCCCTAACTATCCCCTAACTATCCCCAATCCATCCCCTAACTATCCCCGATCCATCCCCTAACTATCCCCAATCCATCATCTAACTATCCTCTATCCATCCCCTAACTATCCCCTATCCATCCCCTAACTATCCCCAATCCATCCCCTAACTATCCCGATCCATCTCAAATCCATCCCCAATCCATCCCCTAACTATCCCCTATCCATCCCCTAACTATCCCCAATCCATCCTCTAACTATCCCCTAACTATCCCCAATCCACCCCCTAACTATCCCCTAACTATCCCCAATTCATCCCCTAACTATCCCCTAACTATCCCCAATCCATCCCCTAACTATCCCCTAACTATCCCCAATCCATCCCCTAACTATCCCCAATCCATCCCCTAACTATCCCCTATCCATCCCCTAACTATCCCCAATCCATCCCCTAACTATCCCTATCCATCCCTAACTATCCCCTATCCATCCCTAACTATCCCCTATCCATCCCCTAACTATCCCCTATCCATCCCCTAACTATCCCTATCCATCCCTAACTATCCCTATCCATCCCCTAACTATCCCTATCCATCCCATAACTATCCCCTATCCATCCCCTAACTATCCCCTAACTATCCCCTAACTATCCCTATCCATCCCCTAACTATCCCCAATCCATCCCTAACTATCCCCAATCCATCCCCTAACTATCCCCATCCATCCCCTAACTATCCCCAATCCATCCTCTAACTATCCTCTATCCATCCCCTAACTATCCCCTATCCATCCCTAACTATCCCCTAACTATCCCCAATCCATCCCTAACTATCCCCGATCCATCCCTAACTATCCCCAATCCATCCTCTAACTATCCCCTATCCATCCCTAACTATCCCCTATCCATCCCTAACTATCCCTATCCATCCCCTAACTATCCCCTATCCATCCCCTAACTATCCCTATCCATCCTCTAACTATCCCCTATCCATCCCCTAACTATCCCCTATCCATCCCCTAACTATCCCCTATCCATCCCATAACTATCCCTAATCCATCCCCTAACTATCCCCTATCCATCCCCTAACTATCCCCTATCCATCCCATAACTATCCCCTATCCATCCCCTAACTATCCCCTATCCATCCTCTAACTATCCCCTATCCATCCCCTAACTATCCCCTATCCATCCCCTATCCATCCCCTAACTATCCCCTATCCATCCCCTATCCATCCCCTATCCATCCCTATCCATCCCCTATCCATCCCCTATCCATCCCCTAACTATCCCCTATCCATCCCCTAACTATCCCCTATCCATCCCCTATCCATCCCCTAACTATCCCCTATCCATCCCCTATCCATCCCTAACTATCCCCTAACTATCCCTATCCATCCCCTAACTATCCCCTATCCATCCCCTATCCATCCCCTAACTATCCCCTATCCATCCCCTATCCATCCCCTAACTATCCCCTAACTATCCCCTATCCATCCCCTAACTATCCCCTATCCATCCCCTATCCATCCCCTAACTATCCCCAATCCATCCCCTAACTATCCCCTATCCATCCCCTAACTATCCCCTATCCATCCCCTAACTATCCCCTATCCATCCCCTAACTATCCCCTAACTATCCCCTATCCATCCCCTAACTATCCCCTATCCATCCCTATCCATCCCCTAACTATCCCCAATCCATCCCCTAACTATCCCCTATCCATCCCCTAACTATCCCCATCCATCCCCAACTATCCCCTATCCATCCCCAACTATCCCCTATCTATCCCCTATCCATCCCCTCCCTACTGAACGGATCCCGATGTTAGCGCAAGATACACTTAGTGGACAAAACATTAGGGAACATGTCTTTCCATGACATCGGCTGACCAGGTAAATCCAGGTGGAAGTTATGATCCCTTTTTTAGTGATGTCACTTGTTAAATCCTTTCAATCACGTGTAGATGAAGGGAGGAGACAGGGTTAAAGAAGGACTTTTAACCTTGAGACAATTGAGACATGTCTGCGTGCCATTCAAGAGGGTGAATGGACAAGGCAAATGCCTTTAGAACAGGATGTGGTTAGTCCAGACCTGCAACCTCCGCTGGGTATTTCACGCCTCATTACAGTGCCTGTGTGCATCAACCCAAAAGGACATCCAGCCAACTTGGATACAACTGGTAATCATTGGAGTCAACATGGGCCAGCATCCCTGTGGAGCGCTTTTGACATCTTGTAGAGTCTGTTCCCCGGTGAGGAAGCCATATATTTATCATGAGCAGATGGGAGGCCGTAATAGTGGCCATGTTGTACCACCTGAGACCATGTACCACCTGGGAGGGGCTGTGCACACACACACACACACACACACACACACACACACACACACACACACACACACACACACACACACACACACACACACACACACACACACACACACTAACCGTTGCCATTTAGTATGTCAAACAGAATATAACAATATTTCTAGTATGCATACGTGTCATGGTGGCTATAAAAATGATGCGATGAGTACGGTTTTAGAATGATTGGAACATTTAAAATACATTCTGGAATACGGGGAATGGAGTGAAGAAGTCTCTCGTACCAATCTCTTTCTCATTGCCAGTCCCTCTCTGTCTCACTCTCTCATTATACCAGTCTCTCTCTCTCTCTCTCTCTCTCTCTCTCTCTCTCTCTCTCTCTCTCTCTCTCTCTCTCTCTCTCTCTCTCTCATTACCAGTATCTCTCTCTCATTACCAGTATCTCTCTCTCGCTCCCTCTCTCTCTCATTACCAGTATCTCTCTCTCTCATTACCAGTCTCCCCCTCTCTCTCTCTCTCATTACCAGTATCTCTCTAAATTCAAAGGGCTTTATTAGCATATGAAACATATGTTTACATTGCTAAAGCAAATGGAATAGACAATAAACAAAAGGGAAATAAACAAGGGAAACATTAGTAAACATGACACTTTACACTAAAACAAATGTTTTAAAAGTATATAGACATTTCAAATGATGTATTATTGTCTATGTACAGTGTTGTAACAATGTGCAAATAGTTGAAGTGTGATATAAATAAAAATAAATAAATAAATAAACAGATCAATTATTTACAATGTTGTTTGTGTTCCACTGGTTGCCCTTTTCTCATGGCAACGGGCCACAAATCTTGTTGCTGTATTCTATAAAATCCTTTCTCTGTAATTAATATTACCTGATTGAGCTAATCATGTAAATGTAATTAACGAGAGAGTCAGGACACCATGAAAGAATGTTTATAGAGCTGTTATCTTCCGAATAAACTCTTAAAGACCTAGTAATCTTTCACCTCAATAGCAGTCAATATTAATTCGTCACCTTATTCAGTCTCATCTGAAAGTTGTAAATTCTTGGTTATCTTCACGAACCCTGGTTAACAAGTTGAATCAGCAATGTAAAATTTGGTTAACTTATTTAATTACTAAACACCTAAACAATCACACAGAATTACACATGCACAGGATTGGTCATACATGAAAACGCCCCTGGTGGACTGGAACTATGACAGCTGGTTACACAAAGAGAGGGGGTTGGGGCTTGAATGAAAGAGCGGGAGGACGTAAATACAGAATCTTATGCATTCTAAATAACCGCCCATTTGGAAAAAGGAAAATGCAATAAATATTTACTCTGAGCTGCGTCGGTAGGTTGGTCGAGATAGAAGGCCGGGTTGTCCAGCATGGATCTCTTGTCCTCTGAAGAATGTCTAGTGGGCAAACTGGAGTGTGGTAGAATGGATCCTTTTGGTCCGTCCTCTCCGAGTCGTAGTTTACAGTTGCTGCGTCTAACTCAATCGGCTAGAGGTATCACTTCTTTAGTGAATAAGAGTTCAAAGTTCATACCAAGTTGCCATACTTTAAGCTCATGCTATATTCTGGCTGGTATAGTTCGAAATTCATCCTTTCGGCATGTTGATCGTCATCTTCACGTTGAAATTCGATGCTAATTTTGTTAAGTTCTTGTCATTCAACCAGAGCTCACACTGAGGTTGGCTTAGTTCTGTGATCTTGTCCTTTAACGCAGGACCGCAAGCCCTCACGTCCTGGACAGAAAGTTGACTGGCTTATATCGCGGGTGAAGAGAAGGGCATATTTCATAGTTTACAACCAATGTCTGTTCACTTGGGCGGGGCCTCTGAGTGAGCAGGGTTTACTCTTATGACAAACCGTTCTCTCATTAAGAAGCTAAAATTACATTTAATCTTTTCACAAATAGTTTCATATTTAAACATTTAAATTGCACAACAATTCCATGTGAATCTGATAACTAGAATGTGTAGATTTTCCAAGATACAGTTTATGTCGTCCTATCATCAGTAATCAATCATGTCTCAGACGCCAACTGATCTGACATCATATTCATTAACTACCAACACATATTTTCAACTAATTGGATTACCGAAATATGGTTCCGTTTCCCCGCTTTTGATGTTACCAGACTCCATGTTAACAAGAGTCAACTCTATAGAGTAGAGAGAGAGAAAAAGAGAAAGGTATTTATGGGGGTCATAAACCTCCCCCAACAGGCCAACGTCATGACAGGAGTTTATCAATGTTTGATTTGTTTTCAAATTATTTGTGGGTCTATGGGAAATATGCGTCTCTATTGTGGTCATTCATTTGTCAGGAGGTTAGGAAGTGTAGCTCAGTTTCCACCTCATTTTGTGGGCAGTGTGCACATAGACTGTCTTCTCTTGAGAGCTAAGTCTGCCTATAGCGGCCTTTCTCAATAGCAAGGCTATGCTCACTGAGCCTGTACATAGTCATGGATTTTCCTAATTTAGGGTCAGTCCCAGTGGTCAGGTATTTTTCCACGGTCTACTCTCGGTTTCGGGTCAGCCCCAGTGGTCAGGTATTTTTCCACGGTCTACTCTCTGTTTCGGGTCAGTCCCAGTGGTCAGGTATTCTTCCACGGTCTACTCTCGGTTTTGGGTAGCATTCCAATTTGCTCTGGTGTTTTTGTTATTATTTCCAATGTATCAAAGAGTTATCTGTTTTTCCTTCTCATAATTTGGTTTGATCTAAATATGTTTCTATCCTGGGGCTCTGTTCACAAACCAGAAAATACCCCACAGAGCCCCAGGATATAAACAGACCCAACCAAATGATGAAAACTCTGGCTGAGGGGACTCTTCTCAAGGTTCATCTCTTTGTAGGTAAGGGCTTTGTGGTGGAATGTGTGGGAATCGTTTCCTTTTAGGTGGTTGTAGAAATTAACAGCTCTTTTCTGGATTTTGATAACTAGTGGTTATAGTCCTAATTCTGCTCTGCATGCATTATTTGTGCTTTTGCATTGTACACAAATTATATTTTTTTGCAGAATTCTGAATGCAGAGTCTCAATTGGGTGTTTGTCCCATTTTGTGAATTCCTGGTTGGTGAGTGGAACCCAGACCTCACAACCATAGAGGGCATGTTAGTTAAGTTTTCTGTTCCTTTTGACAGCATAGAAGGCCCTTCTTGCCTTCTCTCTTAGATAGTTCACAGCCTTGTGGAAGTTACCTGTGGTGTTGATGTTTAGGCTGAGGTAGATGTAATTCTCTGTGTAGATAGTTCACAGCCTTGTGGAAGTTACCTGTGGTGTTGATGTTTAGGCCGAGGTAGGTGTAATTCTCTGTGTAGATAGTTCACAGCCTTGTGGAAGTTACCTATGGTGTTGATGTTTAGGCCGAGGTAGATGTAATTCCTTGTGTGCTCTAGGCAACAGTGTCTAGATAGAATTTGTATTTGTTGTTTTGGCTACTGGAAATGCTTTTGAAACACCATTATTTTTGTCTTACTGAGATTCACTGTCAGTGTCCAGGTCTGACAGAATCTGCAGATGACCTAGGTGCTGCTGTAGGCCCTGGTTGGGGACAGAAGCACCAGATCATCTGCAAGCAGCAGACATTTGATTTCTGAGTCCAGTAGGGTGAGGCTGCAGAATGTTCTAGTGCCATTTTTCTGAGATTGCTGCAGACTGGCAGTACCAGCCAAAAGTTTGGACACACCTACTCTTTTCTTTATTGTGACTATTTTCTACCTTGTAGAATAATAAGGAAGACATCACAACTATGAAATAACACATATGGAATCATGTAGTAACCAAAAAGTGTTGAACAAATCAAGATATATATTATATTTGAGATTCTTTCAAAGAAGCCACCCTTTTCCTTGATGACAGCTTGCACACTGTTGGGATTCTCTCAACCAGCTTCATGAGGTATCACCTGAATGCATTTCATTAACAGATGTGCATTGTTAAAAGTTAATTTGTGGAATTTCAATCAGTTGTGTTGTGACAAGGTAGGGGCGGTGTATACAGAAGATAACCTTATTTGGTAAAAATACCAATTCCATATTATAGCAAGAACAGCTCAAATAAGCAAAGAGAAATGACAGTCCATCATTACTTGAAGACAAGAACTTTGAACGTTTATTCAAGTGTAGTCGCAGAAACCATCAAGCTCTATGATGAAACTGGCTCTCATATGAGGACAGCCAAAGGGAAAGGAAGACCCAAAGTTACCTCTGCTACAGAGGATACGTCATTAGAGTTACCAGTCTCAAAATTGCAGCCCAAATAAATGCTTCACAGAGTTCACGTAACAGACACATCTCAACATCAACTGTTCAGAGGAAACTGCGTGAATCAGGCCTTCATGGTCAAATTGCTGCAAAGAAACCACTACTAAAGGACACCAATAAGAAGAAGAGACTTGTTTGGGCCAAGAAACACGAGCAATGGACATTAGACCGGTGGAAATCTGTCCTTTAGTCTGATGAGTCCAAATTTTTGGTAAAATGGATTTTAAGTTTGCCTGCATTAAAGTCCCCGGCCACTAGGAGCGCCCGCTTCTGATGAGCAATTTCTGTTTGCTTATGGCCTTATACAGCTCGTTGAGTGAGGTCTTAGTGCCAGCTTTGGTTTATTGTGATACATAGATGGCTACGAATAATATAGATGAGAACTCTCTTGGTTGATAGTGTGGTCTACTGCTTATCATAAGGTACTCAACCTCAAGGGAGGAATATCTCAATAATTTTTTAATAGTAGACATCGCACACCAGCTGTTATTGACAAATAGACACACACCCCGCCCTTCGTCTTACCAGACGTAGCTGCTCTGTCCTGCCGATGCATGGAAAATCCTGCCAGCTCTATATTATCCATGAAGTCGTTCAGCCAAGACTCGGTGAAACATAAGATGTTACAGTTTTTAATGTCCCGTTGTTAGGATAGTCTTGATCGTATGTACATTTACATTTACATTTAAGTCATTTAGCAGACGCTCTTATCCAGAGCGACTTACAAATTGGTGCATTCACCTTATGACATCCAGTGGGACAGTCACTTAACAATAGTGCATCTAAAACTTAGGGGGTGGGGTGAGAGGGATTACTTAACTCATCCTAGGTATTCCTTAAAGAGGTGGGTTTCCAGGTGCTCCGGAAGGTGGTGATTGACTCGCGCTGTCCTGGCGTCGTGGTGAGGGAGTTTGTTCCACCATTGGGGGCCAGGGCAGCGAACAGTTTTGACTGGGCTGAGCGGGGAGCTGTACTTCTCAGTGGTAGGGAGGCGAGCAGGCCAGGAGGTGGATGAACGCAGTGCCCTTGTTTGGGTGTAGGCCTGATCAGAGCCTGAGGTACTGAGGTGCCGTTCCCTCACAGCTCCGTAGGCAAGCACCATGGTCTTGTAGCGGATGCGAGCTTCAACTGGAAGCCAGTGGGAGAACGGAGGAGCGGGGTGACGTGAGAGAACTTGGGAAGGTTGAACACCAGACGGGCTGCGGCGTTCTGATGAGTTGAAGGGTTTAATGGCACAGGGCAGGGAGCCCAGCCAACAGCGAGTTGCAGTAATCCAGACGGGAGATGACAAGTGCCTGGATTAGACCCTGCGCCGCTTCCTGTGTGAGGCAGGGTCGTACTCTGCGGATGTTGTAGAGCATGAACCTACAGGAACGGGCCACCGCCTTGATGTTAGCTGAGAACGACAGGGTGTTGTCCAGGATCACAAGGTTCTTGGCGCTCTGGGAGGAGGACACAATGGAGTTGTCGACCGTGATGGCGAGATCATGGAACGGGCAAGTCCTTCCCCGGGAGGAAGAGCAGCTCCGTCTTGCCAGGTTCAGCTTGAGGTGGTGATCCTATCCACACTGATATGTCTGCCAGACATGCAGAGATGCGACTAGCCACCTGGTCATCAGAAGGGGGAAAGGAGAAGATTAATTGTGTGTCGTCTGCATAGCAATGATAAGAGAGACCATGTGAGGTTATGACAGAGCCAAGTGACTTGGTGTATAGCGAGAATAGAGAGGGCCAAGAACAGAGCCCTGGGGGACACCAGTGGTGAGAGCGCGTGGTGAGGAGACAGATTCTCGCCACGCCACCTGGTAGGAGCGACCTGTCAGGTAGGACGCAACAGGCTGTGGGGCCGCGCGGAGATGCCCAACTCGGAGAGGGTGAGAGGATGATCTGATGGTTCACAGTATCGAAGGCAGCCGATAGATCTAGAAGGATGAGAGCAGAGGAGAGAGAGAGTTAACTTTAGCAGTATGGAGCGCTCCGTGATACAGAGGAGAGCAGTCTCAGTTGAATGACTAGTCTTGAAACCTGACTGATTTGGATCAAGAAGGTCATTCAGAGAGATAGCGAGAGCTGGCCAAGGACGGCACGCTCAAGAGTTTTGGAGAGAAAAGAAAAAGAAGGGATACTGGTCTGTAATTGCTGACATCGGAGGGATCGAGTGTAGGTTTTTCAGAAGGTGCAACTCTCGCTTCTCTTTGAAGACGGAAGGGACGAGCCAACGGTCAGGGATGAGTTGATGAGCGAGGTGAGGTAAGGGAGAAGGTCTCCGGAAATGGTCTGGAGAAGAGAGGAGGATAGGTCAAGCGGGCAGGTTGTTGGGCGGCCCCGTAACAAGACGCGAGATTTCATCTGGAGAGAGAGGGGAGAAAGAGGTCAGAGCACAGGGTAGGGCAGTGTGAGCAGAACCAGCGGTGTCGTT
This sequence comes from Oncorhynchus gorbuscha, assembly GCF_021184085.1. Classification (NCBI taxonomy): domain Eukaryota; kingdom Metazoa; phylum Chordata; class Actinopteri; order Salmoniformes; family Salmonidae; genus Oncorhynchus; species Oncorhynchus gorbuscha. The sequence continues at coordinate 1,903 of NW_025749537.1, read as the reverse complement.
TGACTTAGCAAACGAGGATCGGATGTCGCTCGACCTTCTTTTCAAAATGGTTGACGAAGTCATCTGCAGAGAGGGAGGAGGGGGAGGGGGCGGAGGATTGGTGGAGGGAGGAGAAGGTGGCAAAGAGCTTCCTAGGGTTAGAGAGGCAGATGCTTGGAATTTAGCGTGGTAGAAAGTGGCTTAGCAGAGACAGAGGAGGAAAATGTAGAGAGGAGGGAGTGAAAGGATGCCAGGTCCGCAGGGAGGTGAGTTTTCTCCATTTCCGCTCGGCTGCCCGGGAGCTCCTGTTCTGTGAGTCGCAATGAGTCATCGAGCCACGGAGCGGGGAGGGAGGACCGAGCCGGCCTGGAGGATAGGGGACATAGAGAGTCAAGGGATGCAGAGAGGGGAGGAGAGGAGGGTTGAGGAGGCAGAATCAGAGATAGGTGGGAGAAGGTTTGAGCGGGAGGGAAGAGATGATAGGATGGAAGAGGAGAGAGAGCGGGGGAGAGAGAGCGAAGGTTGGGACGGCGCGGATACCATCCGAGTAGGGGCAGTGTGTGGGAGGTGTTGATGAGAGCGAGAGAGGGAAAAGGATACAAGGCAGTGGTCGGAGACTTGGAGGGGAGTTGCAGTGAGGTTAGTGGAAGAACAGCATCTAGTAAAGATGAGGTCGAGCGTATTGCCTGCCTTGTGAGTAGGGGGAAGGTGAGAGGGTGAGGTCAAAAGAGGAGAGGAGTGGAAAGAAGGAGGCAGAGAGGAAAGAGTCAAAGGTAGACGTGGGGAGGTTAAAGTCGCCCAGAACTGTGAGAGGTGAGCCGTCCTCAGGAAAGGAGCTTATCAAGGCATCAAGCTCATTGATGAACTCTCCGAGGGAACCTGGAGGGCGATAAATGATAAGGATGTTAAGCTTGAAAGGGCTAGTAACTGTGACAGCATGGAATTCAAAGGAGGCGATAGACAGATGGGTAAGGGGAGAAAGAGAGAATGACCACTTGGGAGAGATGAGGATCCCGGTGCCACCACCCCGCTGACCAGACGCTCTCGGGGTGTGCGAGAACACGTGGGCGGACGAAGAGAGAGCAGTAGGAGTAGCAGTGTTGTCTGTGGTGATCCATGTTTCCGTCAGTGCCAAGAAGTCGAGGGACTGGAGGGAGGCATAGGCTGAGATGAACTCTGCCTTGTTGACCGCAGATTGGCAGTTCCAGAGGCTACCGGAGACCTGGAACTCCACGTGGGTCGTGCGCGCTGGGACCACCAGAGTAGGGTGGCCGCGGCCACGCGGTGAGGAGCGTTTGTATGGTCTGTGCAGAGAGGAGAGAACAGGGATAAACAGACACATAGTTGACAGGCTACAGAAGAGGCTACGCTAATGCAAAGGAGATTGGAATGACAAGTGGACTACACGTCTCGAATGTTCAGAAAGTTAAGCTACGTAGCAAGAATCTTATTGACTAAAATGATTAAAATGATACAGTACTGCTGAAGTAGGCCAGCTGGCAGTGGGTGCGTTGTTGACACTACACTAATCAAGTCATTCCGTTGAGTGTAATAGTTTCTGCAGTGTTGCTATTCGGGGGCTAGCAGGCTAGCTAGCAGTGTTGTTTACGTTACGTTGCGTTAAAAGAACGACAATAGATGGCTAGCGAACCTAGAAAATCGCTCTAGACTACACAATTATCTTTGATACAAAGACGGCTATGTAGCTAGCTAAGTAGCTAGCTACGATCAAACAAATCAAACCGTTGTACTGTAATGAAATGAAGTGAAAATGTGATACAACCTGTGAATGCGACCGGGTAGTTGAGTTCTATACAGAAGACGTTGGCTAGCGTTGGCTAGCTGTTGGCTAGCTAGCAGAGTCACCTACGTTAAGGACGACAAATAGCTGGCTAGCTAACCTCGGTAAATTAAGATATGTATG
>NW_025749536.1:22500-24164 GCF_021184085.1 Oncorhynchus gorbuscha | reverse complement strand
GCGTTCTTTCTTGTTTTGCACTTAAAATATGTTTTATTGTCACATACACCATGACAGGTGTTGTTTTACAGGATCAGCCACAGTAGTCCAGCACCTATGTAGCAAATTAGAGTTAAGTGCCTTGCTCAAGGGCACATCAACAGATTTTTCACCTTGTCAGCTTGAGTATTCAAACCAGCGACCTTTCAGTGACCGGCCCAACACTCTAACCGCTAGGCTACTTGCTGGTAGGCTACCTGCTGCCTTTCACGTGTAGAAATCTACGAGTTATGAAGCTCTCTGAGAAGATCATTCATCTGGTGTTTCAACATGGCAGAGGAAGAGCCTTCAATGGGCTGAAAGAGGAAGAGCCTTCAATGGGCTGAAAGAGGAAGAGCCTTCAATGGGCTGAAAGAGGAAGAGCCTTCAATGGGCTGAAATAGGAAGAGCCTTCAATGGGCTGAAAGAGGAAGATCCTTCAATGGGCTGAAAGAGGAAGAGCCTTCAATGGGCTGAAATAGGAAGAGCCTTCAATGGGCTGAAAGAGGAAGTGGTGAAGAGCCTTCAATGGGCTGAAAGAGGAAGAGCCTTCAATGGGGCTGAAAGAGGAAGAGGGGAAGAGCCTTCAATGGGCTGAAAGAGGAAGAGCCTTCAATGGGCTGAAAGAGGAAGAGCCTTCAATGGGCTGAAAGAGGAAGAGCCTTCAATGGGCTGAAAGAGGAAGAGCCTTCAATGGGCTGAAAGAGGAAGAGGGGAAGAACCTTCAATGGGCTGAAAGAGGAAGAGAGGAAGAGCCTTCAATGGGCTGAAATAGGAAGAGAGGAAGAGCCTTCAATGGGCTGAAAGAGGAAGAGGGGAAGAGCCTTCAATGGGCTGAAAGAGGAAGAGGGGAAGAGCCTTCAATGGGCTGAAAGAGGAAGAGCCTTCAATGGGCTGAAAGAGGAAGAGGGGAAGAGCCTTCAATGGGCTGAAAGAGGAAGAACCTTCAATGGGCTGAAAGAGGAAGAGCCTTCAATGGGCTGAAAGAGGAAGAGGGAAGAGAGGAAGAGAGGAGAAGAGGAGAGGAGGGCTAGAGATGAATAGGCCACTGGGCCAAGAGTTTTTATGACCCTGTTGAGTTATAGAGCACAGAGAGATTATGGTCCTTGAATGAGTGGACAAACAGAACAACCCAATTCACCTAACCCAAATTTGTTAGTTCTCTTAATCGCGACCTAGTCTCAGATAAAGATGTGCAATACTATACGTCCTCCAAGACGTAGGATAAACTACAACATCCATTTCGTATGCTATTGTACGACTGGTTAAGACGTATCATACTATACTTCCTCTAATTCGTACGATATTGTACGACGGCTATTCCATTCATAATGTAACCTAGCATATCGTACTAAATGGAGTGTCACAGATTTACCTACAGAATAATACAAATTGCCCTGAGACCACATTGGACATGCAAGATTGAAGATCACTAGACTGAGGATCACGGTCAAACACCCGCATACATTCACAAGCATAGACACACGCACACACTCACAACCACCGGTCTGGTAGCATGCATTGTTTTTAGGCACTACACGTGTATTGAATTCGATTACTCAGTCACTACAAACACTTCTAGTTCATCAATCCTCCGCGGACACTTTCAGAACACAATTCAAACGTGAGAAAAAAAGACTGCATCC
>NW_025749536.1:15000-17500 GCF_021184085.1 Oncorhynchus gorbuscha | reverse complement strand
TAGCAAATCATCATCCTGCCAATACAGTAAAGGGATTTCTGATGAAAAGAGGGAAGAACAGACGAACAAAGACACCGAGAAGAGGAGGAAATGGAGGCAGCAGATATGGGGCTTCAGTTATTGGACCCCTCAGGTGTGTGCATGTGTGCCTGCATGAATTTCTGTTTGTGTTGTGTGTGTGTGTGTGTGTGTGTGTGTGTGTGTGTGTGTGTGTGTGTGTGTGTGTGTGTGTGTGTGTGTGTGTGTGTGTGTGTGTGTGTGTGTGTGTGTGTGTGTGTGTGTGTGTGTGTGTGTGTGTGTGTGTGTGTGAGAGAGAGAGAGAGAGAGAGAGATCAAGAGAGAAAGCCGCAAGAGCACGAGAATGAAGAGAGAAAGGAGTCCTGTTCATATCATAAAGACAGTTCAATTTACGACTGGATTTGATGGGATTTCCAGTGGTCTGTATGACTGGGGCTGACTCGGGGTTATGGTAAAGCTATACTATCGCTGTTGTGCAATACCTTGATGTCCCGTCATGCACACTGTCTATTGCATGCCGTGCCTGGACCTAAGCTCTGGCCAGATGTCGTTTTGGGATCTAAGCCATCAATACCCTGCATCCTCTTCCTCCGTCCTCCTCTTCCATCCTCCTCCGTCCTCCGTCCTCCTCTTCCATCTTCCTCCTCTGTCCTTCATCATCCTCTTCCATCCTTCTTCTCCAACCTCCTCCTCCGTCCTACTCCTCCGTCCTCCGCCCTCCTATTCCATCCTCCTCCTTTGTCCTCCTCCGTCCTCCTCTTCCATCCTTCTCCTCTGCCCTCCTCCGTCCTCCTCTTCCATCCTCCTCTTCCATCCCCCTCCTCCGTCCCCCTCCTCCGTCCTCCTCTTCCATCCTCCTCCTCTGTCCTCCTCCGTCCTCCTCTTCCATCCTCCTCTTTCATCCCCCTCCTCCATCCCCCTCCTCCGTCCCCCTCTTCCATCCCCCTCCTCCATCCCCCTCCTCCGTCCTCCTCTTCCATCCTCCTCCTCTGTCCTCCTCCGTCCTCCTCTTCCATCCTCCTCTTCCATCCCCCTCCTCCATCCCCCTCCTCCGTCCTCCTCTTCCATCCCCCTCCTCCGTCCCCCTCCTCCGTCCTCCTCTTCCGTCCTCCTCTTCCGTCCTCCTCTTTCATCCCCCTCCTCCGTCCCCCTCCTCCGTCCTCCTCTTCCATCCTCCTCTTCCATCTTCCTCCTCCGTCCCCCTCTTCCGTCCTCCTCTTCCATCCCCCTCCTCCGTCCCCCTCCTCTGTCCTCCTCTTCCATCCTCCTCTTCCATCCCCCTCCTCCGTCCCCCTCTTCCGTCCTCCTCTTCCATCCCCCTCCTCCGTCCCCCTCCTCCGTCCTCCTCTTCCACCCATCTTCATCGCTTCTTTCTCATTTTCTTCACTGAAGTCCAGGGGAGCCCAACGTGCTTTATCAGTAATCCCATATCTCTGACATTCTATGGCATCACCAAGTAATCAAGTTGTGTATTCTGTATGTTGGAAAGGGAGGAGAAGGAGGTTATGTTGTGTGTAGAAATATTTACTACATATTGCGGATATGTTGTAGGCTATCTGATCAGGCATTAGGGGCAAATCAAAAGTCCTGATTGGTTAAAACCACTTCCTGTACCACAATGAGTCATCAGCATTATCAAGATGGATCCACTCTACTCAGACAGGGGTCAACGACTACCACCCTCTGTAATTTGTACACAGTCTGCGCTCCCACAGTGTGTGTGTGTGTGTGTGTGTGTGTGTGTGTGTGTGTGTGTGTGTGTGTGTGTGTGTGTGTGTGTGTGTGTGTGTGTGTGTGTGTGTGTGTGTGTGTGTGTGTGTGTGTCTAATTTGTAAAAGCAGACCTCTTCCACAGGCCTAACCACCATGCAGTTCCCAGGAACTTCCTTCCTATCTCTCCATCTCCTCCAGACCAAAAAACCCTGCTTGGCATCCCTCCACCCCAGACCAAAGGCCTGGGTGAAGCCTGGGGCTCGTGGCACTCTGGGATCCCAGCCCCTCACCTCCCAGCCCCTCACCTCCCAGCCCCTCACCGCCCAGCCCCTCACCTCCCAGCCCCTCACCGCCCAGCCCCTCACCTCCCAGCCCCTCACCTCCCAGCCCCTCACCTCCCAGCCCCTCACCTCCCAGCCCCTCACCTCCCAGCCCCTCACCGCCCAGCCCCTCACCTCCCAGCCCCTCACCTCCCAGCCCCTCACCTCCCAGCCCCTCACCTCCCAGCCCCTCACCTCCCAGCCCCTCACCTCCCAGCCCCTCACCTCCCAGCCCCTCACTGCCCAGCCCCTTACCTCCCAGCCCCTCACCTCCCAGCCCCTCACCTCCCAGCCCCTCACCTCCCAGCCCCTCACCTCCCAGCCCCTCACCTCCCAGCCCCTCACCGCCCAGCCCCTCACCTCCCAGCCCCTCACCTCCCAGCCCCTCACCTCCCAGCCCCTCACCGCCCAGCCCCTCACCTCCCAGCCCCTCACCTCCCAGCCCCTCAC
>NW_025749536.1:0-12500 GCF_021184085.1 Oncorhynchus gorbuscha | reverse complement strand
GTGTGTGTGTGTGTGTGTGTGTGTGTGTGTGTGTGTGTGTGTGTGCTAGCTAAAGGGGAACCAGACAAGGACCCAGGAGAGACCCAAAGCGGACCACCCACTCACACATAACTCAGAAATGGTGCTCTCACGAACTGGCATTGCAAAAAATATAAATGTTGGCCAACATTCCCATTCATTCCCAGTGAATTGGTCTGTTCTGCTCATAATACCCGGAACACACAGTACAGACAGACAGTACCTGGACTCAATGAGCTGACTGTCTGGAGCTAGTTTGGAAAACTATCCTCAGGATATGTAACATGGTCATCCAACATACTGTTATGCATAGATACAACTGATATCCTCCCTCAAAGGAATGTGTGTCCTTACCTTTTTCATTGTCCTGGGTGACTCCATTTTTCATGTCATGCAGGTGAAAGAGGACCCAAAAGCGACTTGGCGAAAACAGAGTCTTTAATCCAGTAAAGTAAATACAAACAAAAAACACAACTTTCACTCGAAATGACGAGGACAAACTGGAGACTCGATCTTGAACAGCAGGTGAACAGCAGGTTGCCTCGGGAAGGCACTTGAACCAGACAGACTCAGACACCTGCTCACCACGCAGCATCTGAGGAAAACACGACACGACAGGGCGATACACAAACACAGCACGGTGAATTCTAGACAAGGAACCGACAGGACAGGAACGGAACACAAAGGAAGAAATAGGGACTCTAATCAGGGGAAAGGATCGGGAACAGGTGTGGGAAGACTAAATGATTGATTAGGGGAATAGGAACAGCTGGGAGCAGGAACGGAACGATAGAGAGAAGAGAGAGCGAGAGAGTGAGAGAGGGAGGGGGAGAGAGAGGGATAGAAAGAGGAAAGAACCTAATAAGACCAGCAGAGGGAAACGAATAGAATGGGAAGCACAGGGACAAGACAAGATAATAAATGACAAAACATGACAGTACCCCCCACTCACCGAGCGCCTCCTGGCGCACTCGAGGAGGAATCCTGGCGGCAACGGAGGAAATCATCAATGAGTGAACGGTCCAGCACGTCCCGAGACGGAACCCAACTCCTCTCCTCAGGACCGTAACCCTCCCAATCCACTAAGTATTGGTGACCCCGTCCCCGAGAACGCATGTCCATGATCTTATGTACCTTGTAAATAGGTGCGCTCTCGACAAGGACGGGAGGGGGAGGGAAGACGAACGGGGGTGCGAAGAAAGGGCTTAACACAGGAGACATGGAAGACAGGATGGACGCGACGAAGATGTCGCGGAAGAAGCAGTCGCACAGCGACAGGATTGACGACCTGGGAGACACGGAACGGACCAATGAACCGCGGAGTCAACTTACGAGAAGCTGTCGTAAGAGGAAGGTTGCGAGTGGAAAGCCACACTCTCTGGCCGCAACAATACCTTGGACTCTTAATCCTGCGTTTATTGGCGGCTCTCACAGTCTGTGCCCTGTAACGGCAAAGTGCAGACCTCACCCTCCTCCAGGTGCGCTCACAACGTTGGACAAACGCTGAGCGGAGGGAACGCTGGACTCGGCAAGCTGGGATGAGAACAGAGGAGGCTGGTAACCCAGACTACTCTGAAACGGAGATAACCCGGTAGCAGACGAAGGAAGCGAATTGTGAGCGTATTCTGCCCAGGGGAGCTGTTCTGCCCAAGACGCAGGGTTTCTGAAAGAAAGGCTGCGTAGTATGCGACCAATCGTCTGATTGGCCCTCTCTGCTTGACCGTTAGACTGGGGATGAAACCCGGAAGAGAGACTGACGGACGCACCAATCAAACGACAGAACTCCCTCCAAAACTGTGACGTGAATTGCGGGCCTCTGTCTGAAACGGCGTCTAACGGGAGGCCATGAATTCTGAATACATTCTCGATAATGATTTGTGCCGTCTCCTTAGCGGAAGGAAGTTTAGCGAGGGGAATGAAATGTGCCGCCTTAGAGAACCTATCGACAACCGTAAGAATCACAGTCTTCCCCGTAGACAAAGGCAGACCGGTAATGAAGTCTAGGGAGATGTGAGACCATGGTCGAGAAGGAATGGGGAGCGGTCTGAGACGACCGGCAGGAGGAGAGTTACCCGACTTAGTCTGCGCGCAGTCCGAACAAGCAGCCACGAAACGGCGCTGGCGAATAGACGCAAGAGTGCCTCGAACACCGGGATGACCAGCTAACTTGGCAGAGTGAGCCCACTGAAGAACAGCCAGACGAGTGGAAACAGGAACGAAAAGGAGGTTACTAGGACAAGCGCGCGGCGACGCAGTGTGCGTGAGTGCTTGCTTAACCTGTCTTTCAATTCCCCAGACTGTTAACCCGACAACACGCCCATAAGGAAGAATCCCCTCGGGATCAGTAGAAGCCACAGAAGAACTAAACAGACGGGATAAGGCATCAGGCTTGGTGTTCTTGCTACCCGGACGGTAAGAAATCACAAACTCGAAACGAGCGAAAAACAACGCCCAACGAGCTTGACGGGCATTAAGTCGTTTGGCAGAACGGATGTACTCAAGGTTCTTATGGTCTGTCCAAACGACAAAAGGAACGGTCGCCCCCTCCAACCACTGTCGCCATTCGCCTAGGGCTAAGCGGATGGCGAGCAGTTCACGGTTACCCACATCATAGTGCGCTCAGATGGCGACAGGCGATGAGAAAAATAAGCGCAAGGATGAACCTTATCGTCAGACTGGAAGCGCTGGGATAGAATGGCTCCCACGCCTACCTCTGAAGCGTCAACCTCGACAATGAATTGTCTAGTGACGTCAGGAGTAACGAGGATAGGAGCGGACGTAAAACGTTCTTTTAGAAGATCAAAAGCTCCTGGGCGGAACCGGACCACTTAAAACACGTCTTGACAGAAGTAAGAGCTGTGAGAGGGGCAGCAACTTGACCGAAATTACGAATGAAACGCCGATAGAAATTAGCGAAACCTAAAAAGCGCTGCAACTCGACACGTGACCTTGGAACGGGCCAATCACTGACAGCTTGGACCTTAGCGGAATCCATCTGAATGCCTTCAGCGGAAATAACGGAACCGAGAAAAGTAACGGAGGAGACATGAAAAGAGCACTTCTCAGACTTTACGTAGAGACAATTCTCTAAAAGGCGCTGTAGAACACGTCGAACGTGCTGAACATGAATCTCGAGTGACGGAGAAAAAATCAGGATATCGTCAAGATAGACAAAAACAAAGATGTTCAGCATGTCTCTCAGAACATCATTAACTAATGCCTGAAAAACAGCTGGCGCATTGGCGAGACCAAACGGCAGAACCCGGTACTCAAAATGCCCTAACGGAGTGTTAAACGCCGTTTTCCACTCGTCCCCCTCTCTGATGCGCACGAGATGGTAAGCGTTACGAAGGTCCAACTTAGTAAAGCACCTGGCTCCCTGCAGAATCTCGAAGGCTGATGACATAAGGGGAAGCGGATAACGATTCTTAACCGTTATGTCATTCAGCCCTCGATAATCCACGCAGGGCGCAGAGTACCGTCCTTCTTCTTAACAAAAAAGAACCCCGCCCCGGCCGGAGAGGAAGAAGGCACTATGGTACCGGCGTCAAGAGACACAGACAAATAATCCTCGAGAGCCTTACGTTCGGGAGCCGACAGAGAGTATAGTCTACCCCGAGGAGGAGTGGTCCCCGGAAGGAGATCAATACTACAATCATACGACCGGTGAGGAGGAAGGGAGTTGGCTCGGGACCGACTGAAGACCGTGCGCAGATCATGATATTCCTCCGGCACTCCTGTCAAATCGCCAGGTTCCTCCTGAGAAGTAGGGACAGAAGAAACGGGAGGGATGGCAGACATTAAACACTTCACATGACAAGAAACGTTCCAGGATAGGATAGAATTACTAGACCAATTAATAGAAGGATTATGACATACTAGCCAGGGATGACCCAAAACAACAGGTGTAAACGGTGAACGAAAAATCAAAAAAGAAATAGTCTCACTGTGGTTACCAGATACTGTGAGGGTTAAAGGTAGTGTCTCAAATCTGATACTGGGAAGATGACTACCATCTAAGGCGAACATGGGCGTAGGCTTCTCTAACTCTCTGAAAGGAATGTCATGTTTCCGAACCCATGCTTCGTCCATGAAACAACCCTCAGCCCCAGAGTCTATCAAGGCACTACATGTAGCACCCGAACCGGTCCAGCGTAGATGGACCGACAAAGTAGTACAGGATCTTGATGGAGAGACTTGAGTAGTTGCGCTCACCTGTAGCCCTCCGCTTACAGATGAGCTCTGGCTTTTACTGGACATGAATTAACAAAATGTCCAGCAACTCCGCAATAGAGGCACAGGCGGTTGGTGATCCTCCGTTCCCTCTCCTTAGTCGAGATGCGAATCCCTCCCAGCTGCATGGGCTCAGACTCTGAGCCAGAGGAGGGAGATGGTTGCGATGCGGAGCAGGGAAACACCGTTGATGCGAGCTCTCTTCCACGAGCCCGGTGACGAAGATCTACCCGTCGTTCTATGCGGATGGCGAGAGCAATCAAAGAGTCCACATCTGAAGGAACCTCCCGGGAGAGAATCTCATCCTTAACCACTGCGTGGAGTCCCTCCAGAAAACGAGCGAGCAGCGCCGGCTCGTTCCACTCACTAGAGGCAGCAAGAGTGCGAAACTCAATAGAATAATCCGTTATGGACCGTTCACCTTGGCATAAGGAAGCCAGGGCCCTAGAAGCCTCCCTACCAAAAACTGAACGGTCAAAAACCCGAATCATCTCCTCTTTAAAGTTCTGGAACTTGTTAGAGCAATCAGCCCTTGCCTCCCAGATAGCTGTGCCCCATTCTCGAGCCCGGCCAGTAAGGAGTGAAATGACGTAAGCAACCCGAGCTCTCTCTCTAGAGTATGTGTTGGGTTGGAGAGAGAACACAATCTCACACTGCGTGAGAAAGGAGCGGCACTCAGTGGGCTGCCCGGAGTAGCAAGGTGGGTTATTAACCCTAGGTTCTGGAGGCTCGGCAGGCCAGGAAGTAACAGGTGGCACGAGACGTAGACTCTGGAACTGTCCAGAGAGGTCGGAAACCTGAGCGGCCAGGTTCTCCACGGCATGGCGAGCAGCAGACAATTCCTGCTCGTGTCTGCCGAGCATGGCTCCTTGGATCTCGACGGCAGTGTAACGAGCGTCTGAAGTCGCTGGGTCCATTCCTTGGTCGGTTCCTTCTGTCATGCAGGTGAAAGAGGACCCAAAAGCGACTTGGCGAAAACAGAGTCTTTAATCCAGTAAAGTAAATACAAACAAAAAACACAACTTTCACTCGAAATGACGAGGACAAACTGGAGACTCGATCTTGAACAGCAGGTGAACAGCAGGTTGCCTCGGGAAGGCACTTGAACCAGACAGACTCAGACACCTGCTCACCACGCAGCATCTGAGGAAAACACGACACGACAGGGCGATACACAAACACAGCACGGTGAATTCTAGACAAGGAACCGACAGGACAGGAACGGAACACAAAGGAAGAAATAGGGACTCTAATCAGGGGAAAGGATCGGGAACAGGTGTGGGAAGACTAAATGATTGATTAGGGGAATAGGAACAGCTGGGAGCAGGAACGGAACGATAGAGAGAAGAGAGAGCGAGAGAGTGAGAGAGGGAGGGGGAGAGAGAGGGATAGAAAGAGGGAAAGAACCTAATAAGACCAGCAGAGGGAAACGAATAGAATGGGAAGCACAGGGACAAGACAAGATAATAAATGACAAAACATGACAGTTCAGGCCTGGATACCTGACTGCCATAAATAACTTGGTCACGCATTGATTCTTTGCATCTACAGGAAACCTCTTCTGAAGTCACATTCTGATGCTATTGTAAAGCTATTGCGAAGCTCAATGCCTTAGGGCAGGGCTAGGTCCATTTTAATTCAGTCAATTTGGGAAGTAATTCAGATTCCAAATTGGAAGAAGAAATGACCCCAACCCTGCCCTAGGATTCATGACCCCAACCCTGCCCTAAGATTCATGACCCCAACCCTGCCCTGGGATTCATGACACCAACCCTGCCCTAGGATTCATGAGCCCCAACAAAGGAAATTACCCTAACACCCTGACCTGACCGCAACGATCAGGTCTTACCTGATGACCCTAACACCCTGACCTGAAGCAGTAACACCTCCTCAACGATCAGGTCTTACCTGATGACCCTAACACCCTGACCTGAAGCAGTAACACCTCCTCAACGATCAGGTCTTACCTGATGACCCTAACACCCTGACCTGAAGCAGTAACACCTCCTCAACTATCAGGTCTTACCTGATGACCCTAACACCCTGACCTGAAGCAGTAACACCTCCTCAACTATCAGGTCTTACCTGATGACCCTAACACCCTGACCTGAAGCAGTAACACCTCCTCAACTATCAGGTCTTACCTGATGACCCTAACACCCTGACCTGAAGCAGTAACACCTCCTCAACTATCAGGTCTTACCTGATGACCCTAACACCCTGACCTGAAGCAGTAACACCTCCTCAACGATCAGGTCTTACCTGATGACCCTAACACCCTGACCTGAAGCAGTAACACCTCCTCAACGATCAGGTCTTACCTGATGACCCTAACACCCTGACCTGAAGCAGTAACACCTCCTCAACGATCAGGTCTTACCTGATGACCCTAACACCCTGACCTGAAGCAGTAACAAGCATCAGTAACACCTCCCTAACTGACCTGAAGCAGTAACACCTCCTCAGGTCTTACCTGATGACCCTAACACCCTGACCTGAAGCAGTAACACCTCCTCAACGATCAGGTCTTACCTGATGACCCTAACACCCTGACCTGAAGCAGTAACACCTCCTCAACTATCAGGTCTTACCTGATGACCCTAACACCCTGACCTGAAGCAGTAACACCTCCTCAACGATCAGGTCTTACCTGAACACCCTGACCTGAACCCCTAACACACCTCCTCAACGATCAGGTCTTACCTGATGACCCTAACACCCTGACCTGAAGCACCCTCCTCAACGATCAGGTCTTACCTGATGACCCTAACACCCTGACCTGAAGCAGTAACACCTCCTCAACTATCAGGTCTTACCTGATGACCCATGGCCTAACGTAGGTAGTATACATCAGTGGTTCAGCGGGGTCAACCTTCAGATCCAGATGGACTGTTTGTACTGTGTGTGTGTGTGTGTGTGTGTGTGTGTGTGTGTGTGTGTGCGTGCGTGCGCGTGCGTGCGTGCGCGTGCGTGCGTGCGCGTGCGTGCGTGCGCGTGCGTGCGTATGTGTGTGCGTGCGTGTGTGCGTGCGTGCGCGTGCGTGTGTGTGTGTGTGTGTGTGCGTGCGTGTGTGCGTGCGTGCGTGCGTGTGTGCGTGTGTGTGTGTGTGTGTGCGTGCGTGCGTGTGTGTGTGTGTGCGTGTGTGTGTGCGTGCGTGTGTGTGTGTGCGTGTGTGTGTGCGTGCGTGTGTGTGTGTGTGTGCGTGCGTACATGTTTAGTGTCAGTTGTTTAATCAGTGATATAGTAGCAGTGGTTAAGGTCTTGGTCTGGTCATGTTACCTGATGGAATGCGGTCGTCTTGACCACACCAGAATGACTCACAGGTGTGGAATCTTATTATTTGACCCGTAGGTGTTTATCTAGATAATCAGTCTTTTAGACTCAATCATTTAGCAAAGCCTCTGTCCACTTTGGGTTAAGGCTATACACTCTCTCTCTCTCTATCTCTCTATCTCGCTCACACACACAAATGCACACACACACTCCCTCTCTCTCTCCCACTGTTCTCTCTCAAAAAACACACAGACTAACTCCCACCATTAGTGCGAAGTCCGTAGTACTTAAATAAATCTTTGAGAAAGGAGAAAGGCAGTCTTTGTGTGGCCATATTGCGTCACCTAATCTGCAGAATCAACAGCGGAGGTTTCTTTCAGGCCCCTGCGGTTCTGTGGTGGCGGGCCTGTTTGGGGTGACTGCCACGGGGCTGGCAATACATGTCTTTGGGGTCTCTCTGGTTCTGCTCCCAGCCACTGTGCTGTGAGTGTGTGAGTGTGTGTGTGTGTTTATGAATGAGTGATGTCCTATGCACACTTTGACTCAAGCACACAGTCCTAGCAATGGAGCATCCACCCATCAGATTCTTACCCGATCCTTAGTTCTGTCCCTCACTGTCACAGAGAGAACTAACTTCAACCTACTGAAGTACACACCACCCTTTGGCCTTGGCTTTGAGTAAATAGCACCACCTATAGGGACAACAATGAAATTACATAATAAGTGATTGACTGACGATTGAGAGTTTGATAGAGGGCTAGATTCAAACAAATTGACATCATCAAATCAAAGTTTATTTGTCACGTGCGCCGAATACAACAGATGTACAGTGAAATGCTTACTTATAGGCCCTAACAAACAGTGCAATTTCTAAGTAAAAATAAAAATAATAATTGGGTATTTAGGTGAACAATAGGTAAGTAAAGAAATAAAAACAACAGTAAAAAGACAAAATATCGGTTGTTTTGGCGGTTAGAGGTCTGTTGCATGACCTTATTGGGGACACTGTCATTGGATGCAACAGAACCACACCAGATTTCCATCCGACGAATCACATGCAGCCACGTTACAAGTTCAAACACTCACATTTCATTGATAGTCAGAACTTCCCCCATCCAAATAAACATGACAACATGTGCTGACGTTTCAGAGGGATTCTTTCTAACATGGATAGAGCCTACACATTCTAGTGAAGTGTTCAACTTCCTTCTCAGTAGGGATAATAAGGAAGGAAGTGATTTGTGATACATAAGAGCAGCAGCTCACCGATATGTCAGCTCATACTGCAGTTACCTCTCCAACACTGATATGTCAGCTCATACTGCAGTTACCTCTCCAACACTGATATGTCAGCTCATACTGCAGTTACCTCTCCAAAACCGATATGTCAGCTCATACTGCAGTTACCTCTCCAACACCGATATGTCAGCTCATACTGCAGTTACCTCTCCAACACCGATATGTCAGCTCATACTGCAGTTACACCTCCAACACTGATATGTCAGCTCATACTGCAGTTACCTCTCCAACACTGATATGTCAGCTCATACTGCAGTTACCTCTCCAACACTGATATGTCAGCTCATACTGCAGTTACCTCTCCAACACTGATATGTCAGCTCATACTGCAGTTACCTCTCCAACACTGATATGTCAGCTCATACTGCAGTTACCTCTCCAACACCGATATGTCAGCTCATACTGCAGTTACACCTCCAACACCTCCAAAACATCTGTTACGTGGTTGTCAGCCAACGCTGGTTAGCGCTGGCTAACGCTCGATCTGATTGAATCCAGGCCCGAGTTGTATCAATACACACAAGGCTTGTGTAATTAAAGGAGAATGGGAGTATGATTGAGCTGTCAAAGCATACACAAGGAGTCAGGGAGTGTCATTGCTATAGGCTAAAAAAGGCCCTAAGGCTTCCAGTCCAACCATTAGCCTAGCTACGGTCAACCACAAACACACCACACCAGCCACATTCAAGTCCATTATTCAAAATGGCCCAGTTAATTGAAATGAAAACATCCAGAAACCCCTGTTCGAGATCCTTTCAATGTAATGTTTGTTTTCACACTCTAGAGTTCCACGATATTCTGTTTCCACATTACGATTCAACAGATGATGCCATTTTCTTTCTTATTGTGTTTTTGAACTACAGTGGGATGAAAATAAAGAGAGCGAGGGAATGAAAAAGCCAACATAAAAGAGGGATTAAGTTAACAATAGAGATTACAGTACATTATTGTTAGACTAATCAAGCAATGTGCCACCTACATCGGTTTGAATATAATGTCTCAGTCAATCCCAGAACTATAATATTCTAGTGAAGGAGTGAAGGATGAGCAGAGGGAAGAGGAGAGAGGAGGAGGAATAAGAGGAGTGAGAGATGAGGATGTAATGATGAAGATAAAGAAGAGGAAGATGAGAAGGAGAGCTGGGTCCGTAGGGTAATCTCTATATGGTGAATCTCCCGCACAATGGTTACTACTATATGTCATGAGAGACTATCTGTGGGGAAGTCACTGTGTTGTGGTGACAGTGGTGGGGCTGACGGTTCTCTATAGTACATCAGCCACTGTGTTGTGGTGACAGTGGTGGGGCTGAGGGTTCTCTATAGTACATCAGCCACTGTGTTGTGGTGACAGTGGTGGGGCTGAGGGTTCTCTATAGTACATCAGCCACTGTGTTGTGGTGACAGTGGTGGGGCTGAGGGTTCTCTATAGTACATCAGCCACTGTGTTGTGGTGACAGTGGCGGGGCTGAGGGTTCTCTATAGTACATCAGCCACTGTGTTGTGGTGACAGTGGTGGGGCTGAGGGTTCTCTATAGTACATCAGCCACTGTGTTGTGGTGACAGTGGTGGGGCTGAGGGTTCTCTATAGTACATCAGCCACTGTGTTGTGGTGACAGTGGCGGGGCTGAGGGTTCTCTATAGTACATCAGCCACTGTGTTGTGGTGACTGTGGTGGGGCTGAGGGTTCTCTATAGTACATCAGCCACTGTGTTGTGGTGACAGTGGTGGGGCTGAGGGTTCTCTATAGTACATCAGCCACTGTGTTGTGGTGACAGTGGTGGGGCTGAGGGTTCTCT
This sequence comes from Oncorhynchus gorbuscha, assembly GCF_021184085.1. NCBI lineage: Eukaryota > Metazoa > Chordata > Actinopteri > Salmoniformes > Salmonidae > Oncorhynchus > Oncorhynchus gorbuscha. Next base: position 1,882 of record NW_025749536.1, on the reverse strand, counting down.
ATAGTACATCAGCCACTGTGTTGTGGTGACAGTGGTGGGGCTGAGGGTTCTCTATAGTACATCAGCCACTGTGTTGTGGTGACAGTGGTGGGGCTGAGGGTTCTCTATAGTACATCAGTCACTGTGTTGTGGTGACAGTGGTGGGGCTGAGGGTTCTCTATAGTACATCAGTCACTGTGTTGTGGTGACTGTGGTGGGGTTGAGCTGCTGTGAGAGAGAGGAGAGGACACTGATTCTGGAGAACAGGCATGTTTGGGTGAGAACTACAAATACAGGTTTCTATCATGTCCTGTAATCTCTCTCTCCTCTGTTGTTTGAGGATTACAAGACAGAATTTAAAACTCTCCCTTATTCACACACACACACCTTATTCCTCCCTCCTGCTGCTGTTATTGGAGGACAGGAGGGACAACAGGAGAGATTGTAGGAGTTTCCACTCCACTTCTCCACTCTCATCCCCCCCATTCTCTACTAATACCTCCCTCCTTCCTTCTCCATCCATCGTGTTGTTTTGACGGAGTGGTGGAAGAGGTTTGTCCCCTGATATCTGTTCTCTTCTGTCCCTTCTCTTCACAGGCACCCTGACCTTTTAAGGTCATAAAAACAGCAAAGAGAGGGATGAGAGAGAGAGAAAGAGAGAGGGGGTTGAGAGAAAGGACAAGAAGAGAAGTTGACTTACAGTAATGTACAGCAACTCTCCCACTCTTCATGCTTGCACTTGTCTTTAAACATAGCGTACATACCATACACTGTATTTTAGATTCAGAAATCTACCTATATAGTGTATCAATGGCATGAAAAGGAATTCAAGCAGTCAGCCAACACACCCCCAACCATGCAACACAGTTTATCCCATTCAATACTGTACTACTGCCACACACACACAGCTGTCTGGGTAGCCTGAGGGCAAAGCCTTAGTATCCAACAGAAACTATCAGCAGTGTGAAGAGGGGGAGGTCGTCACACACACACACACACACACACACACACACACACACACACACACACACACACACACACACACACACACACACACACACACACACACACACACACACACACACACACACACACACACACACACACACACACACACACACACACACACAGCTGTCTGGGTAGCCTGAGGGCAAAGCCTTAGTACCCAACAGAAACTATCAGCAGTGTGAAGAGGGGAAGGCGTCACACACACACACACACACACACACACACACACACACACACACACACACACACACACACACACACACACACACACACACACACACACACACACACACACACAACACACACACACACACACACACACACACACACACACACACACACACTGTCTGGCTGTAGCCTGAGGGCAAAGCCTTAGTACCCAACAGAAACTATCAGCAGTGTGAAGAGGGGAAGGCGTCACACACACACACACACACACACACACACACACACACACACACACACACACACACACACACACACACACACACACACACACACACACACACACACACACACACACACACACGAACGCACACGCACACGCACACGCACGCACGCACGCACACACACACACACACACACACACACACACACACACACACACACACACACACACACTGTGTTCTGTTATGGAGATGATAGGGCTGTTGTGGAGATGAACTCTCACTGCTTCTGCCTCTCTGGCTGTCTAACAATGTTTACTTCTGTTCACTCACAGCACAAAGTCTGTACAGCTGTGGGGTTGATAGAGAACTATGGCTGGAACCATAGAAATACAAGTCCATCCATTGCAGACCCATTGCATTGAATGGGAATGGCTGTTCTAGTAATTGTATTTCTATGGCTGGGATTCAAGGAGGAACATGTGGCTAAAGAGGTGTTTGTATGTCTG
>NW_025749535.1:17500-24166 GCF_021184085.1 Oncorhynchus gorbuscha | reverse complement strand
GGTTAACTGGCCTAGGAACAGTGGGTTAACTGGCCTAGGAACAGTGGGTTAACTGGCCTAGGAACAGTGGGTTAACTGGCCTAGGAACAGTGGGTTAACTGGTCTAGGAACAGTGGGTTAATTGGCCTAGGAACAGTGGGTTAACTGGCCTAGGAACAGTGTGTTAACTGGCCTAGGAACAGTGTGTTAACTGGTCTAGGAACAGTGGGTTAACTGGCCTAGGAACAGTGGGTTAACTGGTCTAGGAACAGTGGGTTAACTGGTCTAGGGAACAGTGGGTTAACTGGCAGGAACAGTGGGTTAACTGGCTAGGAACAGTGGGTTAACTGGTCTAGGAACAGTGGGTTAACTGGACTAGGAACAGTGGGTTAACTGGCCTAGGAACAGTGGGTTAACTGGCCTAGGAACAGTGGGGTTAACTGTCCCGGAACAGTGGGTTAACTGTCCTAGACAGTGGGTTAACTGTCCGGAACAGTGGGTTAACTGGTCTAGGAACAGTGGGTTAACTGGCCTAGGGACAGTGGGCAACTGGTCTAGGAACAGTGGGGTTAACTGGTCTAGGAACAGTGGGTTGCTGGCCTAGGAACAGTGGGTTAACTGGCCTAAGAACAGTGGGTTAATAACTGGTCTAGGAACAGTGGGTTAACTGGTCTAGGAACAGTGGGTTAACTGGTCTAGGAACAGGTTAACTGGCCTAGGAACAGTGGGTTAACTGGCCTAGGAACAGTGGGTTAACTGGCCTAGGAACAGTGTGTTAACTGGACTAGGAACAGTGGGTAACTGGCCTAGGAAAAACAGTGGGTTAACTGGCCTAGGAACAGTGGTTAACTGGCCTAGGAACAGTGGGTTAACTGTCCTAGGAACAGTGGGTTAACTGGTCTAGGAACAGTGGGTTAACTGGCCTAGGAACAGTGGGTTAACTGGTCTAGGAACAGTGGGTTAACTGGTCTAGGAACAGTGGGTTAACTGGCCTAGGAACAGTGGGTTAACTGGCCTAGGAACAGTGGGTTAACTGGTCTAGGAACAGTGGGTTAACTGCCTTGTTCAGAAGACTAACCACTAGACTTCCTGCTCTAACCACTAGGCTACCTGTTCTAACCACTAGACTACCTGCCTCTAACCACTAGGCTACCTGCCTCTAACCACTAGGCTACCTGCCTCTAACCACAAGGCTACCTGCCTCTAACCACTAGGCTACCTGCCTCTAACCACTAGGCTACCTGATCGAACCACTAGACTACCTGCCTCTAACCACTAGGCTACCTGCTCTAACCACTAGACTACCTGCCTCTAACCACTAGACTACCTGCCTCTAACCACTAGACTACCTGCTCTCATCACTAGACTACCTGCTCTAACCACTAGGCTACCTGCCTCTAACCACTAGGCTACCTGCCTCTAACCACAAGGCAACCTGCCTCTAACCACTAGGCTACCTGCTCTAACCACTAGACTACCTGCCTCTAACCACTAGGCTACCTGCTCTAACCACTAGACTACCTGCTCTAACCACTAGGCTACCTGCCTTTTAAACACTAGACTACCTGCCTTTTAACCACTAGACTACCTGCCTCTAACCACTAGACTACCTGCTCTAACCACTAGACTACCTGCTCTAACCACTAGGCTACCTGCCTCTAACCACTAGACTACCTGCTCTAACCACTAGACTACCTGCTCTAACCACTAGGCTACCTGCTCTAACCACTAGACTACCTGCTCTAACCACTAGACTACCTGCCTCTAACCACTAGACTACCTGCTCTAACCACTAGACTACCTGCTCTAACCACTAGGCTACCTGCTCTAACCACTAGGCTACCTGCTCTAACCACTCGGATACCTGCCTCCAACTACTAGCCTACCTGCCTCTAACCACAAGGCTACCTGCCTCTAACCACTAGGCTACCTGGTCTAACCACTAGGCTACCTGCTCTAACCACTAGACTACCTGCCTCTAACCACTAGGCTACCTGCCTCTAACCACTAGACTACCTGCCTCTAACCACTAGGCTACCTGCTCTAACCACTAGACTACCTGCCTCTAACCACTAGGCTACCTGCCTCTAACCACTAGACTACCTGCCTCTAACCACTAGGCTACCTGCCTCTAACCACTAGACTACCTGCCTCTAACCACTAGACTACCTGCTCTAACCACTAGACTACCTGCTCTAACCACTAGACTACCTGCTCTAACCACTAGACTACCTGCTCTAACCACTAGGCTACCTGCTCTAACCACTAGGCTACCTGCCTCTAACCACTAGACTACCTGCTCTAACCACTAGGCTACCTGCTCTAACCACTAGACTACCTGCCTCTAACCACTAGACGACCTGCCTCTAACCACTAGACTACCTGCTCTAACCACTAGACTACCTGCTCTAACCACTAGACTACCTGCTCTAACCACTAGGCTACCTGCTCTAACCACTAGGCTACCTGCCTCTAACCACTAGACTACCTGCTCTAACCACAAGACTACCTGCTCTAACCACTAGGCTATCTGCCTCTAACCACTAGGCTACCTGCAGCAATATCAAAAATAGAAAATGTCCAGATAAATATTGTATGAATATTTTTGCATTATTAGATGATTCTTACCCAGACACACTTGTCTAAATTGATTGATTGATTCAAGTGAAGGAAATACAACAACCACCCCCCTCAGCCACATCTCGCTAAGTGGATGGATCACTATTGTCTAGATATGTACACAAGTTAATGAAATAGAAGGCCGTAATCACCCCCTAAACACACCTGGCTAACATGATGGGGCATCTGTCAAAGTAGAGTTTTTTGTTAAGACATGAAGATAGTGTTACGTTCCCCATTAAGAAAACCACAAATTACCACAGAAACAGAAAGAGTAACTAACAAAGAGTCACTGAAAACAACCAAAATGAATCAAGTGGGGTTTTAGGAGAGGTTCTGAAAGGGGGGGGACAACTGAAATCTGACTAGCAACAACAACTGACACACACCACTAGGCCCCACTAAATTTACCCAAGAAGAGGCAAACAAAACAAGAACCCACACCAAACTTAAGGACAGGACGCAACAAACCAAGAAGTGGAGCAAACTAAAATAGGGAACATCAGATAAAGGATTGTTTTTCTAGATATCAGCCAACTAAAGGTCAAGTCTCTCAACACAACTGTAGCACTGGGCCAGGAAAGGTGAAACGCCTTCCCACTAACGAGATGACGGCACAGGTGAAACACATACTGACTAACGAGATGACCAACCAGCACAGGTATAATACATACTGACTAACGAGATGACCAACCAGCCCAGGTGTAATACATACTGACTAACGAGATGACCAACCACCACAGGTGTAATACATACTGACTAACGAGATGACCAACCACCACAGGTGAAACACCTTCCCACTAACGAGATGACCAACCAGCCCAGGTGTAATACATACTGACTAACGAGATGACCAACCACCACAGGTGAAACACCTTCCCACTAACGAGATGACCAACCAGCCCAGGTGTAATACATACTGACTAACGAGATGACCAACCAGCCCAGGTGTAATACATACTGACTAACGAGATGACCAACCACCACAGGTGAAACACCTTCCCACTAACGAGATGACCTACCAGCCCAGGTGTAATACATACTGACTAACGAGATGACCAACCACCACAGGTGTAATACATACTGACTAACGAGATGACCAACCACCACAGGTGAAACACCTTCCCACTAACGAGATGACCAACCAGCCCAGGTGTAATATATACTGACTAACGAGATGACCAACCACCACAGGTGAAACACCTTCCCAGTAACGAGATGACCTACCAGCCCAGGTGTAATACATACTGACTAACGAGATGACCAACCACCACAGGTGAAACACCTTCCCACTAACGAGATGACCAACCAGCCCAGGTGTAATACATACTGACTAACGAGATGACCAACCACCACAGGTGAAACACCTTCCCAGTAACGAGATGACCTACCAGCCCAGGTGTAATACATACTGACTAATGAGATGACCAACCACCACAGGTGAAACACCTTCCCACTAACGAGATGACCAACCAGCCCAGGTGTAATACATACTGACTAACGAGATGACCAACCACGACAGGTGTAATACATACTGACTAACGAGATGACCAACCAGCCCAGGTGTAATACATACTGACTAACGAGATGACCAACCACCACAGGTGAAACACCTTCCCACTAACGAGATGACCAACCAGCCCAGGTGTAATACATACTGACTAACGAGATGACCAACCAGCCCAGGTGTAATACATACTGACTAACGAGATGACCAACCATGACAGGTGTAATACATACTGACTAACGAGATGACCAACCAGCCCAGGTGAAACACCTTCCCACTAACGAGATGACCAACCACCACAGGTGAAACACCTTCCCACTAACGAGATGACCAACCACCACAGGTGAAACATCTTCCCACTAACGAGATGACCAACCACCACAGGTGAAACATCTTCCCACTAACGAGATGACCAACCAGCACAGGTGAAACATCTTCCCACAAACGAGATGACCAACTACCACAGGTGAAACATCTTCCTACTAATGAGATGACCAACCAGCACAGGTGTAACTGACTAATGAAGTGACACCAATCAGTACACCCCAAGTGCAAATATCAAATCTCAAAATATACATAGAAAAAACTAAGCCTATAACATTAGCGAGCTAAACAATGAACTATTATCCCACCACATAACTACAGTACAAACGAATTGTCATAGCTAGCTGCCGTGCATGAAATGCTGTAGTATGAATCTGCAGCTAGCTAAAGCTAACCAACTAGCAAGTTAAAATTAGGCTAGAACTTTATGAGATACAAATCATATTACTGTACAGATAATACACGTACTGATAGCCAGCGAGCCTACAACCTAACGTTCGCTAGCTAGCCAACAGTACACTTTAAATTGCAATTAAAAAAGACTATTGTTGACATAGAGTCCACTGAGGTTGTTGACATAGAGTCCTCTGAGGTTGTTGTCATAGAGTCCACTGAGGTTGTTGTCATAGAGTCCACTGAGGTTGTTGTCAAAGAGTCCACTGAGATTGTTGTTGTCATGGAGTCCACTGAGGTTGTTGTCATAGAGTCCATTGAGGTTGTTGTCATAGAGTCCACTGAGGTTGTTGTCATAGAGTCCACTGAGGTTGTTGTTGACATAGAGTCCACTGAGGTTGTTTTTATAGAGTCCACTGAGGTTGTTGTCATAGAGTCCACTGAGGTTGTTGTCATAGAGTCCACTGAGGTTGTTGACATAGAGTCCACTGAGGTTGTTGTCATAGAGTCCACTGAGGTTGTTGTCATAGAGTCCACTGAGGTTGTTGTCGTAGAGTCCTCTGAGGTTGTTGACAGAGTCCACTGAGGTTGTTGTCGTAGAGTTCACTGAGGTTGTTGTCGTAGAGTCCACTGATGTTGTTGTCATAGAGTCCTCTGAGGTTGTTGTTACAGAGTCCTCTGAGGTTGTTGTTATAAAGTCCTCTGAGGTTGTTGTCATAGAGTCCACTGAGGTTGTTGTTGACATAGAGTCCACTGAGGTTGTTTTTATAGAGTCCACTGAGGTTGTTGTCATAGAGTCCACTGAGGTTGTTGTCATAGAGTCCACTGAGGTTGTTGACATAGAGTCCACTGAGGTTGTTGTCATAGAGTCCACTGAGGTTGTTGTCATAGAGTCCACTGAGGTTGTTGTCGTAGAGTCCTCTGAGGTTGTTGACAGAGTCCACTGAGGTTGTTGTCGTAGAGTTCACTGAGGTTGTTGTCATAGAGTCCACTGAGGTTGTTGTCATAGAGTCCACTGAGGTTGTTGTCATAGAGTCCACTGAGGTTGTTGTTATAGAGTCCACTGTGGTTGTTGTCATAGAGTCCACTGAGGTTGTTGTTGTCATAGAGTCCACTGAGGTTGTTGTCATAGAGTCCACTGAGGTTGTTGTTGTAATAGAGTCCACTGAGGTTGTTGTTGTAATAGAGTCCACTGAGGTTGTTGTCATAGAGTCCATTGAGGTTGTTGTCATAGAGTCCACTGAGGTTGTTGTTGTAATAGAGTCCACTGCGGTTGTTGTCATAGAGTCCACTGAGGTTGTTGTCATAGAGTCCACTGAGGTTGTTGTTGTAATAGAGTCCACTGAGGTTGTTGTCATAGAGTCCACTGAGGTTGTTGTCATAGAGTCCACTGAGGTTGTTGTCATAGAGTCCATTGAGGTTGTTGTCATAGAGTCCACTGAGGTTGTTGTTGTAATAGAGTCCACTGCGGTTGTTGTCATAGAGTCCACTGAGGTTGTTGTCATAGAGTCCACTGAGGTTGTTGTTGTAATAGAGTCCACTGAGGTTGTTGTCATAGAGTCCACTGAGGTTGTTGTAATAGAGTCCACTGAGGTTGTTGTAATAGAGTCCACTGAGGTTGTTGTCATAGAGTCCATTGAGGTTGTTGTCATAGAGTCCACTGAGGTTGTTGTTGTAATAGAGTCCACTGCGGTTGTTGTCATAGAGTCCACTGAGGTTGTTGTCATAGAGTCCACTGAGGTTGTTGTTGTAATAGAGTCCACTGAGGTTGTTGTCATAGAGTCCACTGAGGTTGTTGTCATAGAGTCCACTGAGGTTGTTGTCATAGAGTCCACTGAGGTTGT
>NW_025749535.1:0-12500 GCF_021184085.1 Oncorhynchus gorbuscha | reverse complement strand
AGAGAGACAGAGAGAGAGAGAGAGAGAGACAGAGAGAGAGAGAGAGAGAGAGAGAGAGAGAGAGAGAGAGAGAGAGAGAGAGAGAGAGAGAGAGAGAGAGAGAGAGAGAGAGAGAGAGAGAGAGAGAGAGAGAGAGAGAGAGAGAGAGAGAGAGAGAGAGAGAGAGAGAGAGAGAGAGAGAGAGAGAGAGAGAGAGAGAGAGAGAGAGAGAGAGAGAGAGAGAGAGAGAGAGAGAGAGACAGAGACAGAGACAGAGACAGAGACAGAGAGAGAGACAGAGACAGACAGAGGGACAGAGGGACAGAGGGACAGAGGGACAGAGGGACAGAGGGACAGAGGGACAGAGGAGACAGAGAGAGAGAGAGAGAGAGAGAGAGAGAGAGACAGAGAGAGACAGAGAGAGAGAGAGAGAGAGAGAGAGAGAGAGAGAGAGAGAGAGAGAGAGAGAGAAGAGAGAGAGAGAGAGAGAGAGAGAGAGAGAGAGAGAGAGAGAGACAGAGAGAGACAGAGAGAGAGAGAGAGAGAGAGAGAGAGAGAGAGAGAGAGAGAGAGAGAGCTGCTTATCATAGGATATCCAGAACATGTGTTCAATCTAAAAAGCCACCACCAACATGTGGTTAATGATGATAAGCTGAAGCCAAAGCGGAAGCTAAAAATCCACCCAGTATAAAAACCAATATTACAGCATCTTGAATGCGGGGATTTCTGTCTCCCATGTGGTGATGACCTGTCTTTCTATAAAGGAAACCATAGCAGACTAGAAGATTCCGCTCTTCCCTCCTGTCTTGGTTCCAGCATTCCGGAATGTTTTACCATCCTGACGGCATTCCGACGAGTCGGACGCAGGAGGAAGGAGGGTTATTCTGTTGGTTTTGTTTGTGTTTTGTTTTTTTTGTTTAGTTTCCTGGACTGTCACCGTCAGTAACCATGCTTCACGGTTGGTCCTCTTTAAAGCTCTTGAAGTGTTCAGTGAAACCTGCATCCCTAAAAGCTTTCAAATAACATGCATTGAGCAGAACATTTATCAGAATGATTGTTGTGTTTGGGGAGAAAATATTTTGCAAGAACCTAAGTTTCATGGGGAGAAGGGAGAATATCTCCACGCTGAAATGTATCTCTCTATGTTTCTCTCTCTCGCCTTCTTTCTGTCATTCTGTTTCTTTCCCTCCCTCCCTCCCTCCCTCCCTCCCTCCCTCCCTCCCTCCCTCCCTCCCTCCCTCCCTCTCTCTATCTCTTTAGGATGCAGAGGCAGTATGTGCTGTCAGTAACGCAGTCTGATGGAGGGGGAGGAGAAGGGGGAGGCTTTCAGAGAGAGTGAAAAACAGACAGACATGCCACAGACTGTTCACTTCCCTTTACCTGACAGCACAGGGCTGCAGACACACACAGTTAGCTCTGACACACACACACACACACACACACACACACACACACACACACACACACACACACACACACACACACACACACACACACACACACACACACACACACACACACACACACACACACACACACACACACACACACACACACACACACACACACACACACAGTTAGCTCTGACACACACGCACACACACACACACACAGTTAGCTCTGACACACACACACACACACACACACACACACACACACACACACACACACACACACACACACACACACACACACACACACACACACACACACACACACACACACAGTTAGCTCTGACACACACACACACACACGCACAAACACGCACACACACACACAAAAACAAACACACACACACACAAAAACAAACACACACACACACACACACACACACACACACACACACACACACACACACACACACACACACACACACACACACACACACACACACACACACACACACAGCATGCGTGCACCAGAGCAAGAACACACACACACACACAGGTATAAAAACAAATCAAATACAATTATTTGATTAACAGACAGTCCTTACTGCTATTAACCCATAGAAACACCTTGAATAACAGATAGTCCTTACTGCTATTAGCTATTAGAAACACATTGAATAACAGATAGTCCTTACTGCTATTAGCCCATAGAAACACATTGAATAACAGATAGTCCTTACTGCTATTAGCCCATAGAAACACATTGGGTTAGGAGCTAGGGTTGGGAGCTAGGGTTAGGAGCTAGGTTTAGGAGCTAGGGTTAGGAACTAGGGTTAGGAGCTAGGGTTAGGAGCTAGGGATAGGGTTAGGAGCTCGGGTTGGGGTTAGGAGCTCGGGTTGGGGTTAGGAGCTAGGGTTAGGGTTAGGAGCTCGGGTTGGGAGCTAGGGTTAGGAGCTAGGTTTAGGAGCTAGGGTTGGGAGCTAGGGTTAGGAGCTAGGGTTAGGAGCTAGGGTTAGGGTTAGGAGCTAGTGTTAGGATATAGGGTTAGGAACTAGGGTTAGGAGCTAGTGTTGGGAGCTAGGGTTAGGAGTTAGGGTTAGGAGCTAGGGTTAGGAGTTAGGGTTAGGGTTAGGAGCTAGGGTTAGGATATAGGGTTAGGGTTAGGAGATAGGGTTAGGAGATAGGGTTAGGAGCTAGGGTTAGGAGCTAGGGTTAGGAGCTAGGGTTAGGAGCTAGGGTTAGGAGCTAGGGTTGGAGTTAGGGTTAGGGATTTTTTTTAAATGGATGTTCAATGGGGCTGAAGTGTGTTATAAAAGACTGTGTGTCTATGGCTGGGGAACAGAGAGCAACAACAGCTTGACTAGGGGGGAACAGAGAGCATCAACAGCTTGACTGGAGGACCAGAGAGGAACAACAGCTTGACTAGGGGGGAACAGAGAGCAACAACAGCTTAACTAGAAGGGAACAGAGAGCAACAACAGCTTGACTAGAGGGGAACAGAGAGCAACAACAGCTTGACTAGAGGAGAACAGAGAGGAATGACAGCTTGACTAGGCTGGGGAACAGAGAGCAACAACAGTTTGACTAGGGGGGAACAGAGAGCATCAACAGCTTGACTGGAGGACCAGAGAGGAACAACAGCTTGACTAGGGGGGAACAGAGAGCAACAACAGCTTAACTAGAAGGGAACAGAGAGCAACAACAGCTTGACTAGAGGGGAACAGAGAGCAACAACAGCTTGACTAGAGGAGAACAGAGAGGAATAACAGCTTGACTAGGCTGGGGAACAGAGAGCAACAACAGCTTGACTAGACGGGAACAGGGAGCAACAACAGCTTGACTAGGCTGGGGAACAGAGAGCATCAACAGCTTGACTAGAGGGGAACAGAGAGCAACAACAGCTTGACTAGACGGGAACAGAGAATATCAACAGCTTGACTAGGCTGGGGAACAGAGAGCATCAACAGCAAGGCTGGGGAACAGAGAGCAACAACAGCTTGACTAGGCTGGGAAACAGAGAGCATCAACAGCTTGACTAGTCTGGGGGACAGAGAGCAACAACAGCTTGACTGGAGGACAGGAGAGCAACAACAGCTTGACTAGAGGACCAGAGAGCAACAACAGCTTGACTAGTCTGGGGAACAGAGAGCAACAACAGCTTGACTAGGCTGGGGAACAGAGAGCATCAACAGCTTGACTAGTCTGGGGGACAGAGAGCAACAACAGCTTGTCTAGACTGGGGAACAGAGAGCATCAACAGCTTGACTAGGGGGAACAGGGAGCATCAACAGCTTGACTAGGCTGGGGAACAGAGAGCAACAACAGCTTGACTAGGCTGGGGAACAGAGAGTATCAACAGCTTGACTAGTCTGGGGAACAGAGAGCAACAACAGCTTGACTAGGCTGGGGAACAGAGAGCATCAACAGCTTGACTAGTCTGGGGGACAGAGAGCAACAACAGCTTGTCTAGACTGGGGAACAGAGAGCATCAACAGCTTGACTAGGGGGAACAGGGAGCATCAACAGCTTGACTAGGCTGGGGAACAGAGAGCAACAACAGCTTGACTAGGCTGGGGAACAGAGAGTATCAACAGCTAGACTAGGCTGGGGAGCAGAGAGCAACAACAGCTTGACTAGAGGGGACCAGAGAGCAACAACAGCTTGACTAGTCTGGGAAACAGAGAGCATCAACAGCTTGACTAGAGGGGTACAGAGAGCATCAACAGCTTGACTAGAGGGGACCAGAGAGCAACAACAGCTTGACTAGTCTGGGGAACAGAGAGCAACAACAGCTTGACTAGTCTGGGGGACAGAGAGCAACAACAGCTTGACTGGAGGACCAGAGAACATCAACAGCTTGACTAGGCTGGGGACAGAGAGCAACAACAGCTTGACTAGGCTGGGGACAGAGAGTATCAACAGCTTGACTAGGCTGGGGAACAGAGAGCATCAACAGCTTGACTAGGCTGGGAACAGAGAGCAACAACAGCTAGGCTGGGGAACAGAGAGCATCAACAGCTTGACTAGTCTGGGGAACAGAGAGCATCAACAGCTTGACTAGGCTGGGGAACAGAGAGCAACAACAGCTTGACTGGTCTGGGGGACAGAGAGCATCAACAGCTTGACTAGGCTGGGGAACAGAGAGCAACAACAGCTTGACTAGTCTGGGGGACAGAGAGCAACAACAGCTTGACTAGGCTGGGAACAGAGAGCATCAACAGCTTGACTAGGCTGGGGAACAGAGAGCATCAACAGCTTGACTAGAGGACCAGAGAGCAACAACATCTTGTCTAGGCTGGGGAACAGAGAGTATCAACAGCTTGACTAGGCTGGGGAACAGAGAGCATCAACAGCTTGACTAGGCTGGGGAACAGAGAGCATCAACAGCTTGACTAGGCTGGGAAACATAGAGCATCAACAGCTTGACTAGGCTGGGGACAGAGAGCAACAACAGCTTGACTGGAGGACCAGAGAGCAACAACAGCTTGACTGGAGGACCAGAGAGCAACAACAGCTTGACTAGGCTGGGGAACAGAGAGCATCAACAGCTTGACTAGGCTGGGGAACAGAGAGCATCAACAGCTTGACTAGGCTGGAGACAGAGAGCAACAACAGCTTGACTGGAGGACCAGAGAGCAACAACAGCTAGGCTGGGGAACAGAGAGCATCAACAGCTTGACTAGGCTGGGGACAGAGAGCAACAACAGCTTGACTAGGCTGGGAACAGAGAGCATCAACAGCTTGACTAGGCTGGGGAACAGAGAGCATCAACAGCTTGACTAGGCTGGGGACAGAGAGCAACAACAGCTTGACTGGAAGACCAGAGAGCAACAACAGCTTGACTAGGCTGGGGAACAGAGAGCATCAACAGCTTGACTAGGCTGGGGAACATAGAGCATCAACAGCTTGACTAGGCTGGGGACAGATAGCAACAACAGCTTGACTAGGCTGGGAACAGAGAGCATCAACAGCTTGATTAGAGGGGAACAGAGAGCATGAACAGCTTGACTAGAGGGGAACAGAGAGCATCAACAGCTTGACTAGAGGGGAACAGAGAGCATGAACAGCTTGACTAGAGGGGAACAGAGAGCATCAACAGCTAGGCTGGGGCGTGGAGCCAGTCTTAATCATCACTCACCCTGAAAACAAACACAGGATCCAGGGATATCACGAGGGAGGGCGAGAGCGAGGGCGGGATGGAGTGAGGGAGGGAGAAAGCGAGGGAGGGATGGAGTGAGGGAGGGAGAGAGCGAGGGAGGGATGGAGCGAGGGAGGGAGAGAGTGGAGAAGTGAAAAGATGAGGGTCTACCTTGTGTAGTGTCTACGTAGTGTACTGTCTATGTAGTGTAGTGTCTACGTAGTGTAGTGCCTACATAGTGTAGTGCCTACATAGTGTAGTGTCTACGTAGTGTAGTGTCTACGTAGTGTAGTGCCAACGTAGTGTAGTGCCAACGTAGTGTAGTGTCTATGTAGTGTCCAATTTGTAAGTCGCTCTGGATAAGAGCGTCTGCTAAATGACTTAAATGTAAATGTAAATGTGTAGTGCCTACGTAGTGTAGTGCCTACATAGTGTAGTGCCTACATAGTGTAGTGTCAACGTAGTGTAGTGTCTATGTAGTGTAGTGCCTAAGTAGTGTAGTGCCTACGTAGTGTAGTGTCTATGTAGTGTAGTGCCTACGTAGTGTAGTGCCTACGTAGTGTAGTGTATACGTAGTGTAGTGCTTACGTAGTGAGTGCCTACATAGTGTAGTGTCTACGTAGTGTTGTGTCTACATAGTGTAGTGCCTACGTAGTGTAGTGCCTACGCAGTGTAGTGCCGACTTAGTGTAGTGTAGTGCCTACGTATTGTAGTGTCTACGTAGTGTAGTGTCTATTTAGTGTAGTGCCTACGTAGTGTAGTGCCTATGTAGTGTAGTGTATACGTAGTGTAGTGCCTACGTAGTGAGTGCCTACATAGTGTAGTGTCTACGTAGTGTTGTGTCTACATAGTGTAGTGCCTACGTAGTGTAGTGCCTACGCAGTGTAGTGCCGACTTAGTGTAGTGTAGTGCCTACGTAGTGTAGTGTAGTGCCTACGTAGTGTTGTGTCTATGTAGTGTAGTGCCTACGTAGTGAGTGCCAACATAGTGTAGTGCCTACGTAGTGTAGTGCCTACTTAGTGTAGTGTAGTGCCTACGTAGTGTAGTGTAGTGCCTACGTAGTGTAGTGTAGTGCCTTCTTAGTGTAGTGTAGTGCCTACATAGTGTAGTGCCTACTTAGTGTAGTGCCTACGTAGTGTATTGCCTACTTAGTGTAGTGTAGTGCCTACGTAGTGTAGTGTAGTGTAGTGCCTACATAGTGTAGTGTAGTGCCTACTTAGTGTAGTGTAGTGTCTACGTAGTGTAGTGCCTATGTAGTGTAGTGCCTACTTAGTGTAGTGTAGTGTCTACGTAGTGTAGTGTCTACGTAGTGTAGTGCCTATGTAGTGTAGTGCCTACGTAGTGTAGTGCCTATGTAGTGTAGTGCCTACGTAGTGTTGTGTAGTGCCTTCGTAGTGTAGTGCCTACGTAGTGTAGTGTAGTGCCTACGTAGTGTAGTGTCTATGTAGTGTAGTGCCTACGTAGTGTAGTGCCTACGTAGTGTCAGGGGATTGCTGTGGGGCACTGGGAGCTGTCAGAATCTCTTATCTCATGTCCGTTTTAAAAATAGAATGAACGAAAGAAAATAAAAACACGATGCGAAAAAAAGTGCGAAAAAAAGTGTTAAAATATGAATATGATTTTGGAGTGAGGTGAGGGGTATGCCATAAGTACTCCTCTCCTAAACTATCCATTCCTCTCAACTTAAACAAAGGCCTTAAATAATGTTCCTGGGAGCCACAGCCCACCTCTAACACCTGATTATCAATACACTGTCAATGAAATAATGGCCCTAGGTACCTCTACTTTGTTTTCAGAAGAGAAACAGAGGTCTTTACTCTGTGGAGCCTTCAAACCCCATCACAAACTGGCCAGAGAGCCTTCAAACCCCATCACAAACTGGCCAGAGAGCCTTCAAACCCCATCACAAACTGGCCAGAGATCCTTCAAACCCCATCACAAACTGGCCAGAGAGCCTTCAAACCCCATCACAAACTGGCCAGAGAGCCTTCAAACCCCATCACAAACTGGCCAGAGAGCCTTCAAACCCCATCACAAACAGTCCAGGGAGCCTTCAAACCCCATCACAAACTGTCCAGAGAGACTTCAAACCCCATCACAAACTGGCCAGAGAGCCTTCAAACCCCATCACAAACTGTCCAGAGAGCCTTCAAACCCCATCACAAACAGTCCAGGAGCCTTCAAACCCCATCACAAACTGGCCAGAGAGCCTTCAAACCCCATCACAAACTGGCCAGAGAGCCTTCAAACCCCATCACAAACTGGCCAGAGAGCCTTCAAACCCCATCACAAACTGGCCAGAGAGCCTTCAAACCCCATCACAAACTGTCCAGAGAGACTTCAAACCCCATCACAAACTGGCCAGAGAGCCTTCAAACCCCATCACAAACTGGCCAGAGAGCCTTCAAACCCCATCACAAACAGTCCAGGGAGCCTTCAAACCCCATCACAAACTGGCCAGAGAGCCTTCAAACCCCATCACAAACTGGCCAGAGAGCCTTCAAACCCCATCACAAACTGGCCAGAGAGCCTTCAAACCCCATCACAAACTGGCCAGAGAGCCTTCAAACCCCATCACAAACTGTCCAGAGAGCCTTCAAACCCCATCACAAACTGGCCAGAGAGCCTTCAAACCCCATCACAAACTGGCCAGAGAGCCTTCAAACCCCATCACAAACTGTCCAGAGATCCTTCAAACCCCATCACAAACTGGCCAGAGAGACTTCAAACCCCATCACAAACTGGCCAGAGATCCTTCAAACCCCATCACAAACTGGCCAGAGAGCCTTCAAACCCCATCACAAACTGGCCAGGGTGCTCTTTATAATTAGTGTGTATGGGTGTGTGTGCTTTCGGTGTGTGTGAAGCGAATGGCGTGTGTGCATGTGTGTGTGTGTGTCTGTGTGTCAGACATATGGATTGGAAGCCGACAGGGTGTTCATTAGGCCGACAGAGGACGACCGGAACACAATCAGCTGATAATTAAGTGTCAGAACCGTTCAACCGAGGAAGTCCGGCAGTCCGGTACCGGTACCGGCTTCCTTCCACCAGACAGCTACAATCTGCCCAAACAAAGACACTGTCCTATGTGTGTCTCCACGTGCCAGACAGCTACAATCTGCCCAAACAAAGACACTGTCCTATGTGTGTCTTCACGTGCCAGACAGCTACAATCTGCCCAAACAAAGACACTGTCCTATGTGTGTCTCCACGTGCCAGACAGCTACAATCTGCCCAAACAAAGACACTGTCCTATGTGTGTCTCCACGTGCCAGACAGCTAACGCACTTCCCAGAGAAAATAAATAAAACTAAAAAACTCCTAACTAACGATCCCCCCCCCCAAAGAAAGGACATAAACCTATTCTGATTAGAAGTACATTTATTTTTATCAGAGTAAATGGATCTGGTCATCAGAAACAGGTTGTGGAAGGGGATGAGAGCCCTAAAGTCTCAAGGTGTTTACCATTTTGTTTGGTGAAATGTGATAGAAGATAATTGACAGGGTGAGAGAGAGAGAGAGAGGGAGGGGGATCAAAATAGAGAGAATCACAAGGAAACTAATGAACTTAGAAACATGAACGGAATATTTTAGGCTTTAACTAGTATGGAGATTGCCAGGGAACTCGCGCTACGATATTACTACGATACATGACTGCTAATAAGATATGTATTTTATTATGAATCGATGTTCACAACATATTGTTCACCGTATGCAAGCTGCCAGAGGGACGAGAGAGAGAGAGAGAGTAGTATAACAGTAGTAGTAGTAGCAGAAGTAGAGGTAATGATAGCAGAGCAGTAGTAGGAGTAATAGTGGAAGTAGTGGTGGAAGAAGAAGTAGTAGAATTAGTAGTAGTAGTAGTAATAGTAGTAGTAGTAGTAGTGGTAGTAGTAGTAGTAGTAGTAGTGGTAGTAGTAGTAGTAGTAGTAGTGGTAGTAATAGTAGTAGTGGTGGTAGTAGTAGTAGTAGTAGTGGTAGTAGTAGTAGTAGCAGCAGCAGCAGCAACAGCAGCAGTGGTGGTAGTAGCAGTAGCAGCAGTAGCAGCAGTAGTAGCAGCAGTGGTAGTAGTAGTAGTGGCAGCAGTGGTGGTAGCAGCAGTGATAGTTGTAGCAGCAGCAGCAGTGGCAGTGGCAGTGAGTGGCAGCAGTGGCAGCAGTAGTAGTAGTAGTAGCAGTTGTAGTAGTAGTAGTAGTGGCAGTGGCAGTAGTGGTAGTAGTGGCAGTAGTAGTAATAGTAGTAGCAGTGGCAGCAGTGGTAGCAGTAGCAATGGCAGCAGTGGCAGCAGCAGTAGTAGTAGTAGTAGTTGTAGCAGCACAGCAGCAGCAGTGGCAGTGGCAGCAGTGGCAGTAGTGGCAGCAGCAGTAATAGTAGCAGTAGTGGTAGCAGCAGTAGCGGCAGCAGTGGCAGCAGCAGCAGCAGCAGCAGCAGCAGCAGCAGCAGCAGTTGTAGCAGCAGTAGTAGTGGCAGTGGCAGTAGTGGCAGCAGCAGTAACAGCAGCAGCAGTGGCAGCAGCAGCAGTGGCAGCAGTGGTAGTAGCAGCAGCAGCAGCAGCAGCAGTAGTAGTTGTAGTAGTAGTAGTGGCAGTGGTAGTAGTGGCAGTAGTAGTAGTAGTGGTAGTAGTAGTAGTAGTAGTAGTAGTAGTAGTAGTAGTAGTAGTAGTGGTAGTAGTAGTAGTAGTAGTACATAATGATCTGTATATCAGTCAGGAGACAACACTACATAATGATCTGTATATCAGTCAGGAGACAACACTACATACTGATCTGTATGGGGACAACACTACATAATGATCTGTATGGGGACAACACTACATAATGACCTGTATGTCAGTCAGGAGACAACACTACATAATGATCTGTATGGGGACAACACTACATAATGATCTGTATATCAGTCAGGAGACAACACTACATAATGATCTGTATGTCAGTCAGGAGACAACACTACATAATGATCTGTATGGGGACAACACTACATAATGACCTGTATATCAGTCAGGAGACAACACTACATAATGATATGTATATCAGTCAGGAGACAACACTACATACTGATCTGTATGGGGACAACACTACATAATGATCTGTATGGGGACAACACTACATAATGACCTGTATATCAGTCAGGAGACAACACTACATAATGATCTGTATATCAGTCAGGAGACAACACTACATAATGATCTGTATATCAGTCAGGAGACAACACTACATAATGATCTGTATGTCAGTCAGGAGACAACACTACATAATGATCTGTATGGGGACAACACTACATAATGACCTGTATATCAGTCAGGAGACAACACTACATAATGATCTGTATATCAGTCAGGAGACAACACTACATAATGATCTGTATATCAGTCAGGAGACAACACTACATAATGATCTGTATATCAGTCAGGAGACAACACTACATACTGATCTGTATGGGGACAACACTACATAATGATCTGTATGGGGACAACACTACATAATGACCTGTATGTCAGTCAGGAGACAACACTACATAATGATCTGTATGGGGACAACACTACATAATGATCTGTATATCAGTCAGAGACAACACTACATAATGATCTGTATATCAGTCAGGAGACAACACTACATACTGATCTGTATGGGGACAACACTACATAATGATCTGTATGGGGACAACACTACATAATGACCTGTATGTCAGTCAGGAGACAACACTACATAATGATCTGTATGGGGACAACACTACATAATGATCTGTATGGGGACAACACTACATAATGATCTGTATATCAGTCAGGAGACAACACTACATAATGATCTGTATATCAGTCAGGAGACAACACTACATACTGATCTGTATGGGGACATCACTACATAATGATCTGTATGGGGACAACACTACATAATGACCTGTATGTCAGTCAGGAGACAACACTACATAATGATCTGTATGGGGACAACACTACATAATGATCTGTATATCAGTCAGGAGACAACACTACATAATGATCTGTATGTCAGTCAGGAGACAACACTACATAATGATCTGTATGGGGACAACACTACATAATGACCTGTATGTCAGTCAGGAGACAACACTACATAATGATCTGTATATCAGTCAGGAGACAACACTACATAATGACCTGTATGTCAGTCAGGAGACAACACTACATAATGACCTGTATGTCAGTCAGGAGACAACACTACATAATGATCTGTATATCAGTCAGGAGACAACACTACATAATGATCTGTATATCAGTCAGGAGACAACACTACATAATGATCTGTATGGGGACAACACTACATAATGATCTGTATATCAGTCAGGAGACAACACTACATAATGATCTGTATGGGGACAACACTACATAATGATCTGTATATCAGTCAGGAGACAACACTACATAATGATCTGTATATCAGTCAGAGAGACAACACTACATAATGATCTGTATATCAGTCAGGGACAACACTACATAATGATCTGTATCAGTCAGGGACAACACTACATAATGATCTGTATATCAGTCAGGAGACAACACTACATAATGATCTGTATATCAGTCAGGAGACAACACTACATAATGATCTGTATATCAGATCTGTATGGGGACAACACTACATAATGATCTGTATGGGGACAACACTCAGATCAGGGGACAACACTACATAATGATCTGTATATCAGTCAGGAGACAACACTACATAATGATCTGTATGTCAGTCAGGAGACAACACTATAATGATCTGTATGGGGACAACACTACATAATGATCTGTATATCAGTCAGGGACAACACTACATAATGTATGGGGACAACACTACATAATGATCTGTATGGGGAGACAACACTACATAATGATCTGTATATCAGTCAGGAGACAACACTACATAATGATCTGTATATCAGTCAGGAGACAACACTACATAATGATCTGTATGGGGACAACACTCATAATGATCTGTATATCAGTCAGGGACAACACTACATAATGATC
>NW_025749534.1:0-24171 GCF_021184085.1 Oncorhynchus gorbuscha | reverse complement strand
GGCTACTAAATTGTGATCACTGCAACCTACGGATTTGGATACCACTTTAAAGCACATTTCTGCAGCATTAGTAAAGATGTGATCAATACATGCTGATTTAATTCCTGTGCTATTTGTAACTACCCTGGTAGGTTGACTGACAACCTGAACCAGGTTGTAGGCACTGGTTACAGTTTGACGTTTTTTTCTTGAGTGGGCAGCTTGATGAAAGTCAATTTTCAGGTCTCTCCGGAGATGCACGGTATGTGACAAAAGAGATAAACAATGGTTTCCCATCAATAGAATCAATCTAGGGAGTAGTGATCTCATAAGATAATTGAATAGACCTCACATAGCGGTAGGAGTAATTATCTGGCAGAGAAGCAGCCTATATGAGCACTTTAACAGTAGCCTAAACGTACAGGTGACGTATCCATCACCAATAAATGAATGAACCTGAGAGATCATAGGCTGGTTTCTGCTGCAAACAACATGCTTTTATTAGCCTACCAGAAATGATACAAAAACAGGTTTGTGATAGGCCTTCAATTAAAACGTTTCACTTGTTACATCATAATAATAATAAATAATGACTAACCTTACTATTGTTCGCAAAATGACAGCAAACGATTAGGTATTTCAAATACTTCAAGCTATCGGGAGTAAGATATTCTGAGGTGCGCATTGATTACTTGGACAAATTGTTTTTATTAGCCGGATAAGTTTAACTAATGTCTAATTGTTGATAAAATAAAGTTTCACAATTCATAGGGGTATATTTACCAATCATGCCTTCTGCCAAACCTGGGTCCAGTTTCCCGATGGTGATGGGATTTAGAATTACCAGTGTTTTAACAATGCATCTTTTCTACAACGCCGAAAATGTAATGTGTTTCCCAAAACACCATGCAGAGAAAACATTTGCTAAATGCGTTTTTGTTATGAGAATTATGTTCTCAATGTTCATAAACTGAACTTCAATTAAACTACTCGGTCTGCTACCAAGAATTTGTAAGATTCTTGTTGAAATGAAACCGACAGAGGCCAGTCTACAATAGTCAGCAACGTTTATTTACGAGAGCTCTCCCCATCATATCATGTACATTGGTTTATATATCTCCCATTTTGTCATAAATGTCCCTCCTCTTCTCAGACAATGACAATATAGTCTACAAGTTTTCTCCTACACATACATTGCTTATCACATCCTACAACATGTGGCACTATCTACTGCAAACCCAATAATTTCTCCCCTCTTTGTGTGGGGAGACTTTCTTCCCTGTTACCAGTTTTATAGAGGTCACAAGTTGTCTGCCACAGTTCCTCTTCTCTTATGGACAAACATTCTTCATCATTATACAGAGACAGGGTAGAATTCTGTTAGTTATAGTTCTACGTTAAATGTATACATCATTTCGTCATTATTCATAACAGTTTTTGAGGCATGTATCGATACTGATAGGATCGAAAGAAAGGGAGAGCAGCTCTCAGATTTTTTACATTTTTATTTAACCTTCATTTTAGTAGGCAAGTCAGTTAAGATTTTTTTTTTTACAATAACATCCTACCCCAGATTACACTGGGCCAATTGTGCACAGCCCTATGGGACTACCAATCACTGCCAGATGTGATATAGCCTGGATTTGAACCAGGGACTGTAATGACACCTCTTGCACTGAGATGCAGTGCATTAGAACGCTGCACCACTCGAGAGGCCAAATCAGATCAGCATTCTCCATTAAAATTTTACCTTAACATTAGAATGATTTTACAATACTGAGGACGGATCGGTTCCCAGAGAGAAGCAGTATTACCATCCGTTGGCTGCAAATATTGACAGTTTATTCTAATGCTTACCCAACAAACTGCACAGAATCACTGATTTGGCACGTCATTGCACATGTCATGGGCTACACATCCTGAAATATATTGAGACAAAAGTAGCCTACAAGCAGCAAAATATAACTACATTTATTGAACAAGAAATTCATAATATGATTGAAATAAGTCTATAGCCTTTACTGTTTATATTTGAATGCAGTCATCTCGGTTTTCATTTTAACCATATTTTTATACATTGCTTGTTTGTATCAATTGCAAAGGCAACTTTGGATTTGTAGTCAGCTTTGTTATTGGAAGTCACAAAGAGAGGAATTAACCATGTTTTTCTATGTTTAGCGGAGATATTCTACAGTGCATTAAGAAAGTATTCAGACCCTTTGACTTTTTCCAGATTTTGCTAAGTTACAGCCTTATTCTAAAATTGATAAATTGATAATTTTCCTCATCAATCTACACACAATACCCCATAATGACAAAGCAAAAACAGTTTGTTAGAAATTTTTGCAAGTGTATTACACATAAAAAACTGAAATATCACATTTACATTAGTATTCAGACCCTTTACTCAGTACTTTGTTGAAGCACCTTAAGCCACGATTACAGCCTTGAGTCTTCTTGGGTACGATGCTAGAGGCTTGGAACACCTGTATTTGGGGAGTTTCTTCCATTTTTCTCTGCACACCCTCTCAAGCTCTGTCAGGTTGGATGGGGAGCATCACTGGGCAGCTATTTTCAAGTCTCTCCAGAGATGTTCGATCGGGTTCAAGTCCGAGCTCTGGCTGGACCACTCATAGACATTTAGAGACTTGAAACCATTCCTGCATTGTCTTGGCTGTGTGCTCAGGTCGCTGTATTGTTGGACGGTGAACCTTCGCCCCAGTCTGAGGTCCTGAGTGCTCTGGGTCAGGTTTTTATCAAGGATCCCTCTGTACTTTGCTCGGTCTCCCTGTCCTTGCAGCTGAACAACATCCCCACAAGATGATGCTGCCACCACAATGCTTCACTGTAAGGATGGCGCCAGGTTTCATCCAGACGTGACGCTTGGCATTCAGGCCAAAGAGTTCAATCTTGGTTTCCTCAGACCAAAAGATCTTGTTTCTCACGGTCTAAGTTTGCCTTTTTGGCAAACTCCAAGCACATTTCATGTGCCTTTTACTAAGGAGAAGCTTCCGTCTGGCCACTCCACAATAAAGGCTTGATTGGTGGAGTGCTGCAGAGATGTTTGTCCTTCTGAAAGGTTCTCCCGTCTCCACAGAGGAGCTTTGGAGCTCTGTCTGAGTGTCTATCGGGTTCTTGGTCACCTCCCTGACTTAGGCCCTACCCCCGATTGTTCAGTTAGGCCAGGCGACCAGCTCTTGGAAGAGTCTTGGTGATTCCAAATTTCTTTCATTTAAGAATGATGGAGGCCACTGTGTTCCTGGGGACCTTCAATGCTACAGATATTTTTTGGTACCACAATCCTGTCCCACAATATCAATAGCCACTTTAAACAATGCTACCTTATATAATGTTACTTACCCTACATTATTCATCTCATATACATATGTATATACTGTACTCTACATCATCGACTGCATCCTTATGTAACACATGTATCACTAGCCACTTTAACTATGCCACTTTGTTTACTTTGTCTACACACTCATCTCATATGTATATACTGTACTCGATACCATCTACTGTATGCTGCTCTGTACCATCACTCATTCATATATCCTTATGTACATGTTCCTTATCCCCTTACACTGTGTATAAGACAGTAGTTTTGGAATTGTTAGTTAGATTACTTGTTGGTTATCACTGCATTGTCGGAACTAGAAGCACAAGCATTTCGCTACACTCGCATTAACATCTGCTAACCATGTGTATGTGACAAATAAAATTTGATTTGATTTGATTTGATTTGACAATTCCTTTGACCTCATGGATTGTTTTTTTCTCTGACATGCACTGTCAATATGGGACCTTATTCTGTTGAAGTCAGAAGTTTACATACACCTTAGCCAAATACATTTAAACTCTGTTGTTCACAATTCCTGACATTTAATCCAAGTAATAATTCCCTGTTTTAGGTCAGTTAGGATCACCACTTTATTTTAAGAATGTGAAATGTCAGAATAATAGTAGAGCGAATGATTTATTTCAGCTTTTATTTCTTTCATCACATTCCCAGTGGGTCAGAAGTTTACATACGCTAAATTAGTATTTGGTAGCATTGACTTTAAATTGTTTAACTTGGGTCAAAAGTTACGGATAGCCTTCCACAAGCTTCCCACAATAAGTTGGGTGAATTTTGGCTCATTCCTCCTGACAGAGCTGGTGTAACTGAGTCAGGTTTTTCGGCCTCCTTGCTCGCACACGCTTGATCAGTTCTGCACACAAATTTTCGATAGGATTGAGGTCAGGGCTTTGTGATGGCCACTCCAATACCTTGACATTGTTGTCCTTAAGCCAGTTTGCCACAACTTTGGAAGTATGCTTGGGTCGTTGTCCATTTGGAAGACCAAGCTTTAACTTCCTGACTGATGTCTTGAGATGTTGCTTCATTATATCCACATAAATGTCCTCCTCATGATGCCATCTATTTTGTGAAGTGCACCAGTCCCTCCTGCAGCAAAGCACCCCCACAACATGATGCTGCCACCCTTGTGCTTCACGGTTCGGATGGTGTTCTTCGGCTTGAAAGCCTCCCCTTTTTTCCTCCAAACATAATGTTGGTCATTATGGCCAAACAGTTCTATTTTTGTTTCATATGACCAGAGGACATTTCTCCAAAAAGTATGATCTTTGTCCCCATGTGCTGTTGCAAACCGTAGTCTGGCTTTTTTTAAAGGCGGTTTTGGAGCAGTGGCTTCTTCTTTGATGATCGGCCTTTCAGGTTATGTCGATATAGGACTCGCTTTGCTGTGT
Source organism: Oncorhynchus gorbuscha (assembly GCF_021184085.1). Classification (NCBI taxonomy): domain Eukaryota; kingdom Metazoa; phylum Chordata; class Actinopteri; order Salmoniformes; family Salmonidae; genus Oncorhynchus; species Oncorhynchus gorbuscha. Next base: position 19,440 of record NW_025749534.1, on the reverse strand, counting down.
ATATAGATACTTTTGTACCTGTTGCCTCCAGCATCTTCACAAGGTACTTTGCTGTTGTTCTGGGATTGATTTGCACTTTTCGCACCAAAGTACGTTCATCTCCAGGAGACAGAACATGTTTTTGACGTCTTGGCTGATTCCTTTACATTTTCCCATGATGTAAAACAAAGAGGCACTGAGTTTGAAGGTAGGCCTTGAAATAAATCCACAGGTACACCTCCAATTGACTCAAATTCTGTCAATTAGCCTATCAGAAGCTTCTAAATCCAAGCCATAATTCTCTGGAATTATGAAAAAATGAGTTTGAATGAAAAATGAGTTTTAATGACTCCAACCTAAGTGTATGTAAACTTCCAACTTCAACTGTATATATAGGCGTGTGCCTTGCCAAATCATGTCCAATCAATAGAATTGATCACAGGTGAACTCCAATCAAGCTGTAGAAACATCTCTAGAGTGATCAATGGGAACAGGATGCACCTGAGATTAATTTTGAGTCTCATAGCAAAGGGTCTGAATACTTATTTAAATAAGGCATGTTTAAAAAATGTTTTTAATGAATGTGCAAACATTTCTTTAAAAAACAGTTTTTGCTTTGTCATTATGGGGTACTGTGTGTAGATTGATGAGGATTATGTTTTATTTAATCAATTTTAGAATAAGGCTGTAATGTAACAAAATGTGGAAAATGTAAAGGGGTCTGAATACTTTCTGAATGCACTTAATGTATAAAGTGACACAGGAGTGCAAAAAAAGTATCTAATGACTCACTTACAGATGTAAGTTTGGATTGTCACGCCCTGACCTTAGTTATCTCTGTTTTCTTTATTATTTTGGTTAGGTCAGGGTGTGACAAGGGTGGTTTGTTTAGTTTTTGTATTGTCTAGGGGTTTTTGTATGTCTCTGGGTTTTTGGAAACCTAGGTTTTTATATGTCCATGGTAGCCTAGATTGGTTCTCAATCAGAGGCAGCTGTTTATTGTTGTTTCTGATTGGGGACCATATTTAGGTAGCCATATCCCTTGGGTAGTTTGTGGGTTCTTGGTCTATGTTAAGTTTCCTGTCTGCACTACGCATATTAGCTTCACGGTTCGTTTTGTTGTTTTGATAGTTTGTTCTGTGTTCTTTCTTCAATAAAGAAGTATGTACGCTGCTCCTTGGTCTCCTCGATATGGCTAACATGACAAGGATCTTAATTTGAGCTAGTTTACTACATCAGGAAAATATACCTTTAGCAACAGGAAATTTGAATTATTATGTGGATTATAATTAAAATCTCTTAGAGTGGAGATCTCGCTAGCGGGATGAAATTCGACAACATCCTGTGAAATCGGAGCGCAGAGAATTCAAAATACAAAATCGTAATATTAAACTTTCATTACAATACAAGTGTCATACATGATTCTTTAGCTTATAATCTTGGTAATCGATCTGCGTTGTCAGATTTCAAAAAGGCTTTATGGCGAAAGCATAGCATTCGATTGTCTGAGGACAGCACCTCACATTAGCATATTTTCCAAACCAGCACAGGCATCACGGAATAACAAATAGCGATAAAATAAATTACTTACCTTTGAAGATCTTCCTCTGATTGCAATCTCAAGGGTCCCAGCTACACAATGAATGGTCATTTTGTTCGATAAAGTCCTTCTTTATATCCCAAAAATACAGTTTAGTTGGTGCCATTGAATTAATGAATCCAGTCCTTCAACATGCATACAAAGGATTCCAAAAAGTTACCAGCAAAGTTCGTCCAAACGAGCCAAACAATGTTTTTTATTAATCCTCAAATTGTCTAATATCTTAATAAATTATAATATTTCAGACGGAGATTACTATGTTCAATAGCAAAGGAAAAGAACAAAGAGCGCCCATGTTCACGCGTGCAACTACTTTTGCCATGGCGCTCAACTTGGACAGACTAAAAATACTTCTTCATTTTTCAAAAAAACAAGCCGAAAAACTTTTGACACCTACTGGAAGCCATAAGAACTGCAATCTGGGAGGCAGAAATTAGATCTTTCAATCGCATTGCTTATCACATTATTTCTGAATTTTCCACAGGTACGTGTAGTCAGGCTGTCTTCCATCAGGAATCTGTGGAGAAAATTGCTGCCCTACATCTCAAGCACTAAGCCCAGGACAGACCTGTGCTGGCAGTGCCAAAGGAACAAATATCAGGTCTTCAGATATGCCAATCTGCCATAAGGTTAAATCAGCCAAGCTGAAGAAGCAAGAGCAGCATCTCCTGCTTGTTCAGAGTGAGCGATAATCAACTGTTCAGAGGAGACTGCGTTAATCAGGCCTTCATGGGCGAGAATTGCTGCAAATAAACCATTACTAAAGGACACAAATAACACAAGAAACACAAACAATGTACATTAGAGCAGTGGAAATCTGTCCTTTGGTCTGATGAGTCCAAGTTTGAGATTTTTGGTTCCAACCACCGTGTTTTTGTTAGATGCAGAGTAGGTGAACGGATGATCTCCGCATGTGTGGTTTCCACCATGAAGCATGGAGGAGGAGGTGTGATGGTGTGGGGGTGCATTGCTGGTGACACTGTTTGTGATTTATTTAGAATTCAAGGCACACTTAACAAGCATGCCTACCATAGCATTCTGCAGTGATAAGCCATCCCATCTGGTTTGCGCTTAGTGGAACTATCATTTGTTTTTCAACCGGACAATGACCCAACATACCTCCAGGCTGTGTAAGGGCTATTTGACCAAGAAGTAGAGTTATGGAGTGCAGCATCAGATGACCTAGCCTCCACAATCACCTAATCTCAACCCAATTGAGATAGTTTGGGATGAGGTGAACCACAGAGTTGTCACTCCCTGACCATAGTTTGGTTTGTATGTTTCTATGTTTTGTTTGGTCAGGATGTGATCTAAGTGGGCATTATATGTAGTGTGTCTAGTTTGTCTGTTTCTGTGTTTGGCCTGTTATGGTTCTCAATCAGAGGCAGGTGTTAGTCATCGTCTCTGATTGGGAACCATATTTAGGTAGCCTGTTTGGTGTTGGGGTTTGTGGGTGATTGTTCCCGTCTCTGTGTTTGCACCAGATAGGGCTGTTTTGGTTTTTCACATTTCTTGTTTTGTTAGTCTATTCATTCATGTATAGTTTCTTTATTAAAGAACCATGAATAATAACCACCCTGCGTTTTGGTCCGCCTCTCCTTTGACACAAGAAACCTGTTACAAGAGTGAAGGAAAAGCAGCCAACAAGTGCTCAGCATATGTGGGTACTCCTTCAAGACTGTTTTATTAATCATTCCAGGTGAAGCTGGTTGAGAGAATGTTAAGGCAAAGGGTGGCTACTTTGAAGAATCTCTCATCTAAAATATATTTTGTTTTGTTTCACACTTTTTTGGTTACTACATAATTTCATATGTGTTATTTCATAGTTTTGATGTCTTCACTATTATGTCTTCTTCACTATTATGTCTTAGTAAAAATAAAGAAAACCCCTTGAATGAGTAGGTGTGTCCAAACTTGACTGGTACTGTATATACACTACCATTCAAAAGTTTGAGGTCACTTAGAAATGTCCTTGTTTTGAAAGAAAACTTTTTTTATTTTATGTATCAGAAATACAGTGTAGACATCGTTAATGTTGTAAATGACCATTGTAGCTGGAAATGGCAGATTTTTTATGGAAACAAAGGCATCAGTTGTTCTGCTGTATGACGTACAAAAACTTCTGTGGAGTTGGCTGAATGTAACCAAGTACCATGCTGTACAAATTGCAAAAAGTGCATAGTGGGTAAAATGTTCCAAAATAACGTGACCTACCATGGGTTAAAAATTTCTTATAATAATAAGTAAAACCTTTCCTGAGTTTTCTTACATCTCTCAAGTATAGGACAGACACTTCAAAACCTTGTTTTTTATGATTTTTTTTGGGACTGTTTTGTGTTTTGCCATTTCTGAATGTGTTATTGAAGTTTCTATGGGCTATTGCAGTAAAGACAAAATTCCATTTTTCAGCACCCCAAATAAAAAAAACAAATGTTGGCCTTCAGTGGTCCTACATTTCAAAATCAAATGGCAAAAAAATACATGACCATCTTAAAACAATTCCACATGTCAGCTTAGTAGATATTGCGATCTAAGGGCTTAGACTGCCCTCTTCAATTCAAACCACAGGTTTTCAATGGGGTTCAAGTCTGGAGACTGAGATGGCCATTGCAAAATGTAGATTTTGTGGTCAATTAATAATTTTCTTGTGGATTTTGATGTGTGCTCTGGGTTTTTGTCTTGCTGTAGTATCAACTTGCTGCAAAGTCTCAGCCTCCTTGCAAAGGCAAACATATTTTAGGTTAAAAGGTTCTGGCACTGGGTAAAATTCATGATGCCGTTGACATTAACAAGTGCCCCAGAACCAGTGGAAGCAAAATAGCCCGATAACATTTAATATTTACTCCTTACAGTACGCATGGGGTTATTTTATGCGTATGCATCCTTAGTTTGACATCAAACCCACCACTGGTGTGCGTGGCCAAAGAGCTCTATTTTCATGTCATCCAACAAATGTAAACGCCTGGAGTTTGTTAAAACTTCGTCCTACGTCCCACGTCCTATGTCTCCCTTATTCCTCTGCTATTGTTTGATTCCTTTGCTGGGGCAGACATATCTTTGCACAGGATTATGTCTTTATTGGCTGATAGCAGCAGTGACACTGCTAAGCGAATTCAGGAGGACTTACCTGACACACAATACGGCAGGCTCTAAAGCCAATTATCAGGATGGAGGCCAGAGTATGAGGTAAACCTGGTCTGTCACACACTCTCTACGGAAGTGAAGCTCTGTCACTCAACATGAAGTTCACAGTGGAATCTTTACTCATTTCGCTCATTTAAATTAATTGAATGACTAGAATTCAAGCTCTAATGAATTCCACTCATGTTGTCAGGATGGACATTATCATTTAGGTTTGATAATTTTTGGCTTTCAATTATTTTATTGATTGAATATGTAATAATTTGCTATATATGTTTTATATATTATTTGAGATGTAGCTCTAGAAAATAAATATATTCATGGAAATACAGTACCAGTAAAGAGTTTGGAACTCATTCAAGGGGTTTTCTTTATTTGAACTACTTTCTACATTGTAGAATACAGTGAAGACATGAAAACCAAGCTGAAGAAGCAAGAGGAGCATCTCATGCTTGTTCAGAGTGAGTTGTCTGTCTACCAGGTGGTCTTGCTGACTGCAAGACCACCTGTCAAAACCTGCAGTTGTCTCTGGGGGCCCCTACTGAACCAGCAAGCAAAGACATCAGGATGCATTACAGCTTTGATTTTGCTCAACAAATAGAGGTTTATAGTTTTTTAACTCAGCCCCTATCAAATTCACAGTGGGATATGGGTTATGTTGCACTTCCCAATGCTTCCAGTAGATGTCAACCGTCTTTAGAACATTGTTTCAGGCTTCTCATGTGAAGGGGGGCCGGATGGGAGCTGTTTGACTAAGGGGTCTGTCAGCAGCCTCATTCTCAGTCACGCGCATTTCACATGAGAGGTATCTCCCGTTCCATTGCTTTTCTACAGACAATGGAATTATTGGAACATTATTGAACATTTATGATAAAAACATCCATAAGATTGATTCTATACTTAGTTTAACAAAAGTAGCTACGCGGATATAAATAATGGACATTATCGAACAAAACAACAATTTATTATGGATCTAGGATTCCTGGGAGTGCACTCTGATGAAGATCATCAAAGGTAAGGGAATATTTAACATGTAATTTTGAATTTCAGTTGACTCCAACATGGTGGAGAAATTTTGTTTCTATCTGAGCGCCGTCTCAGATTAGTGCTTGGTATGCTTTTTCCGTAAAGTTTTTTTGAAATCTGACAAAGCGGTTTCATTAAGAACAAGTGTATCTTTAATTCTATGTAAAACATGTAACTTTCATCAAAGTTTATGATGAGTATTTCTGTTATTTGATGTGGATCTCTGCAATTTCTCCGGATATTTTGGAGGCATTTCTGAACATGGCTCCAATGTAAACTGAGATTTTTTGATATAAATATGCACATTATCGAACAAAACATACATGTATTGTGTAACATGATGTCCTATGAGTATCATCTGATGAAGATCATCAAAGGTTAGTGATTAATTTTATCTCTATTTTTGTTATTTGTGACTCCTATCTTTGGCTGGGAAAATGGCTGTGTGTTTCCGCCTTTTCAGCGGAATGTTGTCGAGGGGTTCCGCTAGCGGAACGAGTGTCCTAGAGAGGTTAAGGAGAAGTCTATCTAAAGTTCCATGCATAACACTTGAATTTTCATCAAAATTTATAATGAGTATTTCTGTGAATTCATGTGGCTCGCTGCAATATCACTGTATGTTTTGGAACTACTGAACATAACACAATGTAAAATGTAAAATAAGATTTATGGATATAAATATGAACTTTACTGAACAAATCATACATGTATTGTGTAACATGAAGTCCTATGAGTGTCATCTGATGAAGATCATCAAAGGTTAGTGATTAATTGTATCTCTATTTGTGCTTTTTGTGACTTAGGTTTAGATACTTTAGGTTTCTGTACCAAATATTAAGTACTGATTCTCTGATGTATCAAATACTTATGTCATGCAAGAAAATGCAAATGAATTACTTAAAAATCATACAATGTGATTTTCTGGATTTTTGTTTTAGATTCCGTCTCTCACAGTTGAACTGTACCTATGATAAAAAATTACAGACCTCTACATGCTTTGTAAGTAGGGAAACCTGCAAAATTGGCAGTGTATCAAATACTTGTTCTCCCCACTGTACATCTGTCTACCATATAACAAAAAACATAAATAGTTACCCTCAGACCACTCTTCCTCTACTGCTAAATCTAATCGAAACCTAATAAAGTCAACTTGCTCTACCAAGCAAGTGCCATACTCTACCAATTAAGCCACACAAGACACTAATCTCATTCATCTATTTACAAGTTACCATGTGTTTTTTAAATGAAGGGGTATGCATTATTTGAAATGGTCAGAATGAGTGGCTAATGTTCTGCATACACTGTATACCAAAATGTATGCAAAGTGTGCTCCCTTAAATGCACAAATACACACACGCACACACTCGCTCAGGTAACATTTTACTTGATTATAGATAGGCATTCATTACAGTCATGACATCAGTGGAAGGAGTTTTGAAAAGTCCAAATTGAACACATCTTCACTTTAGCCATTGCACAAGTAAAACTTGTCTTTTTGCTATCACATCCTCTGAAATACCATACACACAGCAGGCTGTGTATCATAATGAGTAACCTTGCTTGAGACTTTGTAGTTCACAGGAGACCTGGGATAGAGCTCCATCTGTGCCCAGATTGGTTTCTGCTAGGAGGGGACTGTCAAAAGGGGAGTGAAGTGTAACTGAGGAGGTTTGGTAGTTTGGTGAACTGCGCATGTTGAGTAAATTTGCTTGAGACCTTAAGACTTCCGTTTGCCCTCCCAAGGTAAAAAATAATATTTCACCTTGGAACTGTTTTTGTGGTTGTGCTTTGCTCATCGGCACAATGACAGGATATGATATCTAGAATTATGTACAGTACCAGCAACCCTTCAGTTGCTGGATCACATCCTCCCGATTTTTCCCATCAGACCCAGCAATCCAACGAGCAACCCTCTGTTTGCTGTCCTGCCCGTCTAACCTCTATTCTTCATAACGCCCCTTAGTTCAGCAAGGTAACACTGTCTTGTGGCTCAGGTTTGAACACAGTCAATTACACAATTTTTTCAGCCCTTGGATTCAAACTGGCGACTTGGCAGTTACTGGACTGCCACTCTAATCTCTTAAACTGACACATTTTCACGTATTTTTATTATGCTAATTCCAGTAGATTTCCGCTGGGGAGCGGACATCGACTCTATGTGGTTAACGTATCAAGAAAGGTTACTTAATACACTAGCATGGTTTACAGAACTACCTTCATTATACTCCACCACGCATTTCACCTTCTCCTGACCTATCTAGGTCACGGCATCAATGAGACAGACTTGTTTCTAACAAAGGTCTCCTGCAGGCCATATGACCTATATAACCATATAACCTGCTGAGCTTAAGCGTAGGCATTAGCTCAGGTCTTTAGGTTTCAGACAAGGTTACTCATCACCTACATACATTTTTCAGGTGCCATCCCCAACTGCCTTTGTGGCCATGAGCAAGTACTTTGTCCCCAAACTGCTACAAGGGCAATGCTAACACTGTGCTGCTCCCATCATGTTGTGTGTCTGGTTTCCCATGGGGTTTGGAACTGTGCAAAAAATGTATATGTTACCTGATTATGTGTGTGTGTAATTTTATCATGTGCCAATGTGTGCTTGTAAGTGCGTGCACATGTGTGTGTTTGTAATGCTTGAGTCTCTGTATATGTGGGTACATATATATCAGTAGGTGTGTGTGTGTGCGTGTGTGTGTGCGTACATGTGTGTTTGTCTATGAGCATGCATGTGTGTACATTTAAATGTGTGCTTGTGAGTGTGTCTCTGAGTATATGTCAATGTATGTGTATAGGTGTATGTGTATAGGTGTATGTTTATAGGTGTATGTGTATAGGTGTATGTGTATAGGTGTATGTGTATAGGTGTATGTGTATAGGTGTATGTGTATAGGTGTATGTGTATAGGTGTATGTGTATAGGTGTATGTGTATAGGTGTATGTGTCACACATGGAACTGCTTCACCTGTTTCACCTTCCAAGTTAACCAGCGTTTTTTCACGTACTCCTGCCTTTGCTATTCTTCTTTTTCTAGTCCTCACAGTTTTGACCCTTGGCTGTTCTGGACTATGTACCCGCCTGCCTGACCATTCTGCCTGCCTTGACCTCGAGCCTGTCTGCCACTCTGTACCTCATCTGAACTGGTTTTGACCTTTTGCCTGTCCCTCACCATTCTTTTGCCTACTCCTTTTTGGATTATTAAACATCTTAAACTCCAACCATCTGCCTCCTGTGTCTGCATCTGGGTCTCGCCTTGTGTCATGATGGTGTGTGTTTGTAATTGGTGAAGGATGGTAGGTGCATCAAAATCAGGGAAATAATACTGAATAATATTTTTTTTAAAGGCTGTTACTCACCTGATAATGTAATGGCCACCGGATAACATAAGAATTATGCAGACTAATATATTACATTATCTGTTCAACATGTTGATGACATTATCCTGCAAGTCATTACTTTCACCGGTTTTATTAAATTACGAATAAAAAAGTTATTTTAGAGAAGTTATTACGTTAAACAGTGTTATTACATTATCAGATGTTAAAGCCTCCGAGGCCCATGTTGTGCAAACAAGGGGTAAGTGTGGCAGGTGAGAATGCACAACGTTTCTCACCGTCTCCCACTGTGGAAGGCTTACCGTAGTAACATTGTTAGCCTGAAGTCACCTCGTGTAATCCCTCTCATAGAGAGTGGCACCTGCAATGCTCTAGCAAGTCTCTAATTTGCTCAAGCCTCTGTAAAACCTGTTGGGCCTTAATTCGATTTTCCATTACCAGGAATACTAAAGCCTGTTCAAGTAAGGTACGTGTACCCTACCATACGTGCCACCACAAGCACTGAAACATCCCCACAATATCTATATGCTACTTAACGCCACGTACAGTACAGTGAGTGCAAGCATTTGTTTTGGTATACGTGAAGCTCCCTGCAGGAATTGAAGCCAGGAAGTTGAACATTGTTAGCAACTTGTTCACTCAGGAAACAGTTTAACCAGTTTGAATTGAAAAATAAATAGTGCTTGTTTACAAAATAAGCTTCTATCTACAAACTATATGTGATTAGCGTCAATTACAAGGTTGCAGGTTTTATTGATTCGCACCAAAGAAAAGAAGTGAAAGACAAAGCATTACAGATATAAAAACGGGTAAAAATGGAATGCAAACAAGGCATCAAATAAGTAAACAAAATATGCTTGCAGCTTGTGAAAATAATATTGTCTAAGTTTTTCTACAAACTGAATGTGGCAAATATCATCCATATCAAAAAGGTATACAATAAATGGTTAAATCATGCAACTACTCAATGGCCTCAACTAAATAGCAACCTGCCTTGCTGTCCAGACCATTTGGTTCAAAGTCAGATACTGAGACGTATGAATCTGGCAGTGGCCGGGCAGCCAGCCGACCTCTTCACAGGCTGATGTACAACATGTACAGTGCCTTCAGACTTTTTCCACATTTTGTTGTGCTACAGCCTGAATTTAAAATAGATTAAATCTAAATTCTGTGTCACAGGCCTACATACAATACCCCATAATGTCAAAGTGGAATTATGTTTTTAGACATTTTTTCAATGTAATTCAAAAGAAACGCTGAAATGTCTTGAGTCAATAAGTATTCAACCCCTTTGTTATGGCAAAATAAGTTCAGGTGTACAAATTTGCTTAACAAGTCACATAATAAGTTGCATGGTCTCACTCAGGGTGCAATAATAGTGTTCAACATCATTTTTGAATGACTACCTCACGTCTGTACGCCACACAACTATCTGTAAGGTCCTTCAGTCGAGCAGTGAATTTAAACCACAGATTCAACCACAAAGACCAGATATGTTTTCCAATGCCTCGCAAAGATAGGTAAAAAAACTAAACAGTTACAGAATTTAATGGAGAACACTGAGGATAGTTACTCCACAATACTAACCTAAATGACAGGGTGAAAAGAAGGAAGCCTGTACAGAATAAAAACATTCCAAAACATGCATTCTGTTTGCAATAAGGCACTAAAGGAAAAAAAATTCAAAAAATGTGGCAAAGAAACTTTCTATTCTGAATAGAAAGCGTTCTGTTTGGGACAAATCCAACACAACACATTAAATGTTCAAGCATGGTGGTGGCTGCATCATGTTATGTATATGCTTGTCATCAGCAATGACTAGGGAGTTTGTTCAGATAAAAATAAATGGAATAGAGCTAAGCACAGGCAAAATCCTAGAGGAAAACCTAGTTCAGTCTGGTTTCCAACAGACACTAGGAGACAAATGCACCTTTCAGCAGGACAATACCCTACAAACAAGGCCAAATATACACTGGAGTTGCTTACCAAGATGACATTGAATGTTCCCGAGTAGCCTAGTTACAGTTTTGACATAAATCGTCTTGAAAATCTATGGCAACTGTCACTCCCTGATCTGTTTCACCTGTCTTTGTGCTTGTCTACCCCCCACTGTGTGTGTTCTCTGTTTGTCTGTTGTCAGTTTGTCTCGTTTGTCAAGTCAACCAGCGTTTTGTCTCAGCTCCTGCTTTTCTCCAGTCTCTCTTTTCTCACCTTCCTCGTTTTTAACCTTGCCTGTCCTGACTCTGAGCCCGCCTACCTGACCACTTTGCCTGCCCCTGACCCTGAGCCTGCCCGCTGTCCTGGACCTGTGCCCCTACTCTGGATTATAGACCTCTGCCTGCTCTGAACCTGAACCTGAGCCTGTCTGCCATCCTATACCTTTGCCCCACTACTCTGGATTATCGACCTGCCTGACCTGCCTGCCTTAACCTGTCGTTTGCCTGCCCCCCACAATGTAATAAACATTGTTACTTCAACACAGTCTACATTTGGGTCTTACCTGATACGTGATAGGCAACAATGTAACATGTATGTCAAGTAATGATCAACAACCAACTTGACAGATATTGAAGAATAAAAAAATGATGTGCAAATATTGTACAATCCAGGTGTGCAAAGCTCTTAGAGACTTACCCAGAAAGACTCACAGCTTTAATCACTGCCAAAGATGTTGTAAATTAGAGCTTAACCTACATGGTTAAATTAAGGTGAAATAAAAACAAAAGTTGTAAAAAATTCTAAGGGTGTGAATACTTATGTAAATTTCATATTTCTGTATTTCATTTACAATAAATGTGTATCTCTATTTAACTAGGCAAGTCAGTTAAGAACAAATTCTATTTATAATGATGGCCTTCACCAGCCAAACCCAGACAATGCTGGGCCAATTGTGCACCGCCCTATGGGATTCCCAATCACAGCCAGCCGTGATACAGCCTGGATTCAAACCAGGGTGTCTGTAGTGCTGCCTCTAGCACTGAGATGCAGTGCCTCAGACCACCACGCCACTCGGGAGCCCCAGTCATTATAGGGTATTGTGTGTAGATGGGTGAGAAAAAAATACATTTTATCCATTTTTAATTCAGGCTGTAACTCAACAAAATGTGGAATATGTCAAGGGATATGAATACTTTCTGAAGGGTATGTATGTCTCTGAGAGGTGGTTAATACCCCTACAGGCTTCTACAGGTAAAAACCAACCTGCCTACATACTGTTTTGGTTTGTAATGGTGTATGGATCTTGAAAGCAGTACTTGTTTTTTAAAGGTTACATGCACTCCCTGCTGGCTACTGATAGGAACCATCTATGTAGGTTGTGATAAATGTATGAGGGATGAGGGATCTTGAAAGCAGAACATATATTTTAAAGGTGGCTTGCACCCCCTGCTGGCTACTGAAAGAAACCCCATCTATGCATGTTGTGGGGACCCAAAGGGATGCACATTTTTGTTTTTGCCCTATTCAAATTATCAAAAGGCGTTGATGATCTGAATGAGGTGTGTAGTGCTAGGGCAAAAACTAAAATGTGTCCCCAGGACCAGAATTATCAACAGTGGACAGGCCCAGGGCTGTGCACACAAACCTTGCAAGGGGCAGGTGCTCAAAACGATTGAATAAATTATGAAGTGTTGCTGCGCGTAGGATATGGGCCAACCAGACCAAATATTGATGCTGTAAATATAGGTAGCTTGCTACACACACTCAACCGTTGATTGCATTTCAAGCCATGCATGAGTGCGCAATCTCCGTACATGGCAGAATGGGAAAAATGCACAACCAGGGGCACATGAGCTCCGTGCAGGGCAGACCAATGGACGGGGTAAGGGTGGGGCGGTTGGTTGGTAAACTTGACGACATCACCATGACTTGGGGGCAGTGGATTCAGAACAACAACAAAAATAAGTTATCTTGGTGAGTGGTAGGGCAAAGGGACAGGTGCTCGGGCACAGGTAGACCCCTATCTGTGCATGTGGCTGGATAGGCCTATATCTTGCTTATTGGGAGCGAGCTTCACACATTTTAAGGGGAGCCTAGTAGTTTTTATTTCAGGAGAAGTGCAATGTGTAAAGCTTATACAGTATGCTTATGGAAGCCAAATACAATTATGTTGACTGCCAGCACTCCAAACATGTTTAGCAAAAACTGGAGGTATTATATTATTCCTATTATTTGTTACTGTAGTCTATGCTGTTTAATAAATTGTATTATTATACAATGGACTAGGAAGAGTATTCCGTGCCCCCCAGCCAAATTGGAGTTGACAATGCAAAGACCTACACAACTTGAGACAACCTCACATAGTAGCCATGGAGCACATTGATTGGCCAGTGAACTGTCAAGCCTTTGTCACACCTACAACTCAATCAAAAACCAGCCCTTTCACGCCACCGTCAGCTATTGTGCTCATAATTCCCACTGTGTAAATAGCAAATATATTTCTTACACACCCTCCAAACTATAGCGCTACCGCCAGCGCTAAGATTTACCTTTGCGTTAGTTTGTTAAAATAGAGCCCTTAATTTAATGAAGATCTAAGCTTTTACTGTCATGTTTTGTCATTGATTATCATGCCTTGTCCCTGTTCTTCTCCTTCTATTCGTTTCCCTCTGCTGGTCTTATTAGGTTCTTTCCCTCTTTCTATCCCTCTCTCTCCCCCTTCCTCTCTCACTCTCCCGCTCTCTCTTCTCTCTATCGTTCCGTTCCTGCTCCCAGCTGTTCCTATTCCCCTAATCAATCATTTAGTCTTCCCACACCTGTTCCCGATCCTTTTCCCTGATTAGAGTCCCTATTTCTCTCCTTGTTATTCGTTTCTGCCCTGTCGGTTCCTTGTCTAGAATTCATCGTGCTGTGTTTGTGTATCGCCCTGTCGTGTCGTGTTGTCCTCAGATGCTGCGTGGTGAGCAGGTGTCTGAGTCTGTTTGGTTCAAGTGCCTTCCCGAGGCAACCTGCTGTTCACCTGCTGTTCAAGATCGAGTCTCCAGTTTGTCCTCGTCATTTCGAGTGAAAGTTGTGTTTTTTGATTGTATTTACTTTACTGGATTAAAGACTCTGTTTTCGCCAAGTCGCTTTTGGGTCCTCTTTCACCTGCATGACAGAAGGAACCGACCAAGGAATGGACCCAGCGACTTCAGACGCTCGTTACACTGCCGTCGAGATCCAAGGAGCCATGCTCGGCAGACACGAGCAGGAATTGTCTGCTGCTCGCCATGCCGTGGAGAACCTGGCCGCTCAGGTTTCCGACCTCTCTGGACAGTTCCAGAGTCTTCGTCTCGTGCCACCTGTTACTTCCTGGCCTGCCGAGCCTCCAGAACCTAGGGTTAATAACCCACCTTGCTACTCCGGGCAGCCCACTGAGTGCCGCTCCTTTCTCACGCAGTGTGAGATTGTGTTCTCTCTCCAACCCAACACATACTCTAGAGAGAGAGCTCGGGTTGCTTACGTCATTTCACTCCTTACTGGCCGGGCTCGAGAATGGGGCACAGCTATCTGGGAGGCAAGGGCTGATTGCTCTAACAAGTACCAGAACTTTAAAGAGGAGATGATTCGGGTTTTTGACCGTTCAGTTTTTGGTAGGGAGGCTTCTAGGGTCCTGGCTTCCCTATGCCAAGGTGAACGGTCCATAACGGATTATTCTATTGAGTTTCGCACTCTTGCTGCCTCTAGTGAGTGGAACGAGCCGGCGCTGCTCGCTCGTTTTCTGGAGGGACTCCACGCAGTGGTTAAGGATGAGATTCTCTCCCGGGAGGTTCCTTCAGATGTGGACTCTTTGATTGCTCTCGCCATCCGCATAGAACGACGGGTAGATCTTCGTCACCGGGCTCGTGGAAGAGAGCTCGCATCAACGGTGTTTCCCTGCTCCGCATCGCAACCATCTCCCTCCTCTGGCTCAGAGACTGAGCCCATGCAGCTGGGAGGGATTCGCATCTCGACTAAGGAGAGGGAACGGAGGATCACCAACCGCCTGTGCCTCTATTGCGGAGTTGCTGGACATTTTGTTAATTCATGTGCAGTAAAAGCCAGAGCTCATCAGTAAGCGGAGGGCTACAGGTGAGCGCAACTACTCAAGTCTCTCCATCAAAATCCTGTACTACTTTGTCGGTCCATCTACGCTGGACCGGTTCGGGTGCTACATGTAGTGCCTTGATAGACTCTGGGGCTGAGGGTTGTTTCATGGACGAAGCATGGGTTCGGAAACATGACATTCCTTTCAGAGAGTTAGAGAAGCCTACGCCCATGTTCGCCTTAGATGGTAGTCATCTTCCCAGTATCAGATTTGAGACACTACCTTTAACCCTCACAGTATCTGGTAACCACAGTGAGACTATTTCTTTTTTGATTTTTCGTTCACCGTTTACACCTGTTGTTTTGGGTCATCCCTGGCTAGTATGTCATAATCCTTCTATTAATTGGTCTAGTAATTCTATCCTATCCTGGAACGTTTCTTGTCATGTGAAGTGTTTAATGTCTGCCATCCCTCCCGTTTCTTCTGTCCCTACTTCTCAGGAGGAACCTGGCGATTTGACAGGAGTGCCGGAGGAATATCATGATCTGCGCACGGTCTTCAGTCGGTCCCGAGCCAACTCCCTTCCTCCTCACCGGTCGTATGATTGTAGTATTGATCTCCTTCCGGGGACCACTCCTCCTCGGGGTAGACTATACTCTCTGTCGGCTCCCGAACGTAAGGCTCTCGAGGATTATTTGTCTGTGTCTCTTGACGCCGGTACCATAGTGCCTTCTTCCTCTCCGGCCGGGGCGGGGTTCTTTTTGTTAAGAAGAAGGACGGTACTCTGCGCCCCTGCGTGGATTATCGAGGGCTGAATGACATAACGGTTAAGAATCGTTATCCGCTTCCCCTTATGTCATCAGCCTTCGAGATTCTGCAGGGAGCCAGGTGCTTTACTAAGTTGGACCTTCGTAACGCTTACCATCTCGTGCGCATCAGAGAGGGGGACGAGTGGAAAACGGCGTTTAACACTCCGTTAGGGCATTTTGAGTACCGGGTTCTGCCGTTTGGTCTCGCCAATGCGCCAGCTGTTTTTCAGGCATTAGTTAATGATGTTCTGAGAGACATGCTGAACATCTTTGTTTTTGTCTATCTTGACGATATCCTGATTTTTTCTCCGTCACTCGAGATTCATGTTCAGCACGTTCGACGTGTTCTACAGCGCCTTTTAGAGAATTGTCTCTACGTAAAGGCTGAGAAGTGCTCTTTTCATGTCTCCTCCGTTACTTTTCTCGGTTCCGTTATTTCCGCTGAAGGCATTCAGATGGATTCCGCTAAGGTCCAAGCTGTCAGTGATTGGCCCGTTCCAAGGTCACGTGTCGAGTTGCAGCGCTTTTAGGTTTCGCTAATTTCTATCGGCGTTTCATTCGTAATTTCGGTCAAGTTGCTGCCCCTCTCACAGCTCTTACTTCTGTCAAGACGTGTTTTAAGTGGTCCGGTTCCGCCCAGGGAGCTTTTGATCTTCTAAAAGAACGTTTTACGTCCGCTCCTATCCTCGTTACTCCTGACGTCACTAGACAATTCATTGTCGAGGTTGGCGCTTCAGAGGTAGGCGTGGGAGCCATTCTATCCCAGCGCTTCCAGTCTGACGATAAGGTTCATCCTTGCGCTTATTTTTCTCATCGCCTGTCGCCATCTGAGCGCAACTATGATGTGGGTAACCGTGAACTGCTCGCCATCCGCTTAGCCCTAGGCGAATGGCGACAGTGGTTGGAGGGGGCGACCGTTCCTTTTGTCGTTTGGACAGACCATAAGAACCTTGAGTACATCCGTTCTGCCAAACGACTTAATGCCCGTCAAGCTCGTTGGGCGTTGTTTTTCGCTCGTTTCGAGTTTGTGATTTCTTACCGTCCGGGTAGCAAGAACACCAAGCCTGATGCCTTATCCCGTCTGTTTAGTTCTTCTGTGGCTTCTACTGATCCCGAGGGGATTCTTCCTTATGGGCGTGTTGTCGGGTTAACAGTCTGGGGAATTGAAAGACAGGTTAAGCAAGCACTCACGCACACTGCGTCGCCGCGCGCTTGTCCTAGTAACCTCCTTTTCGTTCCTGTTTCCACTCGTCTGGCTGTTCTTCAGTGGGCTCACTCTGCCAAGTTAGCTGGTCATCCCGGTGTTCGAGGCACTCTTGCGTCTATTCGCCAGCGCTTTTGGTGGCCGACTCAGGAGCGTGACACGCGCCGTTTCGTGGCTGCTTGTTCGGACTGCGCGCAGACTAAGTCGGGTAACTCTCCTCCTGCCGGTCGTCTCAGACCGCTCCCCATTCCTTCTCGACCATGGTCTCACATCGCCCTAGACTTCATTACCGGTCTGCCTTTGTCTGCGGGAAGACTGTGATTCTTACGGTTGTCGATAGGTTCTCTAAGGCGGCACATTTCATTCCCCTCGCTAAACTTCCTTCCGCTAAGGAGACGGCACAAATCATTATCGAGAATGTATTCAGAATTCATGGCCTCCCGTTAGACGCCGTTTCAGACAGAGGCCCGCAATTCACGTCACAGTTTTGGAGGGAGTTCTGTCGTTTGATTGGTGCGTCCGTCAGTCTCTCTTCCGGGTTTCATCCCCAGTCTAACGGTCAAGCAGAGAGGGCCAATCAGACGATTGGTCGCATACTACGCAGCCTTTCTTTCAGAAACCCTGCGTCTTGGGCAGAACAGCTCCCCTGGGCAGAATACGCTCACAATTCGCTTCCTTCGTCTGCTACCGGGTTATCTCCGTTTCAGAGTAGTCTGGGTTACCAGCCTCCTCTGTTCTCATCCCAGCTTGCCGAGTCCAGCGTTCCCTCCGCTCAAGCGTTTGTCCAACGTTGTGAGCGCACCTGGAGGAGGGTGAGGTCTGCACTTTGCCGTTACAGGGCACAGACTGTGAGAGCCGCCAATAAACGCAGGATTAAGAGTCCAAGGTATTGTTGCAGCCAGAGAGTGTGGCTTTCCACTCGCAACCTTCCTCTTACGACAGCTTCTCGTAAGTTGACTCCAGCGGTTCATTGGTCCGTTCCGTGTCTCCCAGGTCGTCAATCCTGTCGCTGTGCGACTGCTTCTTCCACGACATCTTCGTCGCGTCCATCCTGTCTTCCATGTCTCCTGTGTCAAGCCCTTTCTTCGCACTCCCGTTCGTCTTCCCTCCCCCCCTCCCGTCCTTGTCGAGAGCGCACCTATTTACAAGGTACATAAGATCATGGACATGCGTTCTCGGGGACGGGGTCACCAATACTTAGTGGATTGGGAGGGTTACGGTCCTGAGGAGAGGAGTTGGGTTCCGTCTCGGGACGTGCTGGACCGTTCACTCATTGATGATTTCCTCCGTTGCCGCCAGGATTCCTCCTCGAGTGCGCCAGGAGGCGCTCGGTGAGTGGGGGGGTACTGTCATGTTTTGTCATTGATTATCATGCCTTGTCCCTGTTCTTCTCCTTCTATTCGTTTCCCTCTGCTGGTCTTATTAGGTTCTTTCCCTCTTTCTATCCCTCTCTCTCCCCCTTCCTCTCTCACTCTCCCGCTCTCTCTTCTCTCTATCGTTCCGTTCCTGCTCCCAGCTGTTCCTATTCCCCTAATCAATCATTTAGTCTTCCCACACCTGTTCCCGATCCTTTTCCCTGATTAGAGTCCCTATTTCTCTCCTTGTTATTCGTTTCTGCCCTGTCGGTTCCTTGTCTAGAATTCATCGTGCTGTGTTTGTGTATCGCCCTGTCGTGTCGTGTTGTCCTCAGATGCTGCGTGGTGAGCAGGTGTCTGAGTCTGTTTGGTTCAAGTGCCTTCCCGAGGCAACCTGCTGTTCACCTGCTGTTCAAGATCGAGTCTCCAGTTTGTCCTCGTCATTTCGAGTGAAAGTTGTGTTTTTTGATTGTATTTACTTTACTGGATTAAAGACTCTGTTTTCGCCAAGTCGCTTTTGGGTCCTCTTTCACCTGCATGACATTTACAATTGTATTTGGAGGTGTTTTGTATATTTATGATGTGCTTAGAGATGTGTTTTAAATGCATAGTGAGATGGAGACAATTAGTAAATTACTGCAGAAACAAGCACATTCTAAGTGCATGTTGAAATACAATGTTGCATAAGAAATAATGTGTTGTGACGCTGACTGATCCTCCCTCTCCATCTCTCCAACCCCCTCCCCATCTCTCCAACCCCCTCTCTCCATCTCTCCAACCCCCTCCCCATCTCTCCAACCCCCTCTCCATCTCTCCAACCCCCTCTCCATCTCTCCAACCCCCCTCTCCATCTCTCCAACCCCTCTCCATCTCTCCAACCCCCTCTCCATCTCTCCAACCCCCTCCCCATCTCTCCATCCCCCTCTCCATCTCTCCAACCCCCTCTCCATCTCTCCAACCCCTCTCCATCTCTCCAACCCC